>NW_027257964.1:60000-70000 GCF_045791955.1 Oncorhynchus clarkii lewisi
TTAACCCAACAGAATACAGACAGTATCACCCACTATGATGTTGTTACCATGGTTAACCCAACAGAATACAGACAGTACCACCTACTATGATGTTGTTACCATGGTTAACCCAACAGAATACAGACAGTACCACCCACTACGATGTTGTTACCATGGTTAACCCAACAGAATACAGAGAGTACCACCCACTATGATGTTGTTACAATGGTTAACCCAACAGAATACAGACAGTACCACCTACTATGATGTTGTTACCATGGTTAACCCAACAGAATACAGACAGTACCACCCACTACGATGTTGTTACCATGGTTAACCCAACAGAATACAGAGAGTACCACCCACTATGATGTTGTTACAATGGTTAACCCAACAGAATACAGACAGTACCACCTACTATGATGTTGTTACCATGGTTAACCCAACAGAATACAGACAGTACCACCCACTATGATGTTGTTACCATGGTTAACCCAACAGAATACAGACAGTACCACCCACTATGTTGTTGTTACCATAGTTAACCCAACAGAATACAGACAGTACCACCCACTATGATGTTGTTACCATGGTTAACCAAACAGAATACAGACAGTACCACCCACTATGATGTTGTTACCATGGTTAACCCAACAGAATACAGACAGTACCACCCACTATGATGTTGTTACCATGGTTAACCCAACAGAATACAGACAGTACCACCCACTATGATGTTGTTACCATAGTTAAACCCAACAGAATACAGACAGTACCACCCACTATGATGTTGTTACCATGGTTAACCCAACAGAATACAGACAGTACCACCTACTATGATGTTGTTACCATGGTTAACCCAACAGACTACAGACCCACTATGATGCTGTTACCATGGTTAACACCAACAGAATACAGACAGTACCACCCACTATGATGCTGTTACCATGGTTAACCCAACATAATACAGACAGTACCACCCACTATGATGCTGTTACCATGGTTAACCCAACAGAATACAGACAGTACCACCCACTATGATGATGTTACCATGGTTAACCCAATAGAATACAGACAGTACCACCTACTATGATGGTGTTACCATGGTTAACCCAACAGAATACAGACAGTACCACCCACTATGATGTTGTTACCATGGTTAACCAAACAGAATACAGACAGTACCACCTACTATGATGTTGTTACCATGGTTAACCCAACATAATACAGACAGTACCACCCACTATGATGTTGTTACCATGGTTAACCCAACAGAATACAGACAGTACCACCCACTACGATGTTGTTACCATGGTTAACCCAACAGAATACAGACAGTACCACCCACTATGATGTTGTTACCATGGTTAACCCAACATAATACAGACAGTACCACCCACTATGATGTTGTTACCATGGTTAACCCAACAGAATACAGACAGTACCACCCACTACGATGTTGTTACCATGGTTAATCCAACAGAATACAGACAGTACCACCCACTACGATGTTGTTACCATGGTTAACCCAACAGAATACAGACAGTACCACCCACTATGATGTTGTTACCATAGTTAAACCCAACAGAATACAGACAGTACCACCCACTATGATGTTGTTACCATAGTTAACCCAACAGAATACAGACAGTACCACCCACTATGATGTTGTTACCATGGTTAACCCAACAGAATACAGACAGTACCTCCCACTATGATGCTGTTACCATGGTTAACCCAACAGAATACAGACAGTACCACCCACTATGATGTTGTTACCATGGTTAACCAAACAGAATACAGATTTCAACCATTGGGGACAGCAGGATAACATCGTATTGTGTGTCTCGATCCGTCGGGTCCGTTTCAGTAACTTAAGGTTCTGGTAGTGATGAATGTTCTCTCACACCAAGACAAACACCTGATAAAACTGACTGTTATGTTGTTTCTTCCCCTGCCGTCGACTACATGAGTAATTCCAGACATATCCCTAGTACATCAAGCTGCTCCGGGCTGCAATAACACACTAACATAACCTCCAGCCTAAACAGGACTGGCCTTATCAATCCTAAATGAAGATCACACGCTGAACGCTTGATAAGGAGAGAAGAAACAGACGGGTTATGATTGTATATACCTGGGACTAAGGATGGTTTGTCCTGTTCTCTAGTTTCCACAGGGAGTCGACAGACACAGATGTTTGTCGAAGATTCGACCCTCCTGATATCACAAATCCACTTCTTGCATTCAAAAATACCAACAAAAAAATAAATACAAATTTACCTCAGGGGAGAAAAATAGAACAAACAGCGATGTATTCTACCTAATCAAACTCTGTGTTGCATTATACGTTCATCAACGGTACAGAGCAAATCCCTCTTATCAGCTGTTATCTCCTCTTACCACGGAGCACGGAGCACGGGGCGCGGGGCGCGGAGCGAGGCAGAGAGACGGAGAAACAGTTTTGTTTGATTGAACAACACAACAACACTGTCAACTAGCAGCGATGTCATACAGGACCTGCAGCAACGTACACAACATAAAACTCATATAAACAGTTAGAGGGAAGCTATGAGCTATGTCACAGATAGATATACAATAACTAGAACAGTTAGCTTCCCTCTATGTCACATAGATATACAACATAGACTACAGTTAGAGGGAAGCTATGAGCTATGTCACATAGATAGATATACAACATATAACAGTTAGAGGGAAGCTATGAGCTATGTCACATAGATATACAACATAGAACAGTTAGAGGGAAGCTATGTCACATAGATATACAACATAGAACAGTTAGAGGGAAGCTATATGTCACAAAGATATACAACATAGAACAGTTAGAGGGAAGCTATGAGCTATATCACACAGATATACAACAACTAGAACAGTTAGAGGGAAGCTATGTCACATAGATATACAACATAGAACAGTTAGAGGGAAGCTATGAGCTATATCACATAGATATACAACAACTAGAACAGTTAGAGGGAAGCTATGTCACATTGATATACAACATAGAACAGTTAGAGGGAAGCTATGAGCTATGTCACATAGATATACAACAACTAGAACAGTTAGATTCCCTCTATGTCACATAGATATACAACATAGAACAGTTAGAGGGAAGCTATGAGCTATGTCACATAGATATACAACATATAACAGTTAGAGGGAAGCTATGAGCTATATCACATAGATATACAACATAGAACAGTTAGAGGGAAGCTATGTCACATTGATATACAACATAGAACAGTTAGAGGGAAGCTATGCCACATAGATATACAACATAGAACAGTTAGAGGGAAGCTAAATGTCACATAGATATACAACATAGAACAGTTAGAGGGAAGCTATGAGCTATATCACATAGATATACAACAACTAGAACAGTTAGAGGGAAGCTATGTCACATAGATATACAACATAGAACAGTTAGAGGGAAGCTATGAGCTATATCACATAGATATACAACAACTAGAACCGTTAGAGGGAAGCTATGTCACATTGATATACAACATAGAACAGTTAGAGGGAAGCTATGAGCTATGTCACATAGATATACAGCAACTAGAACAGTTAGAGGGAAGCTATGAGCTATGTCACATAGATATACAACATAGAACAGTTAGAGGGAAGCTATGAGCTATATCACATAGATATACAACAACTAGAACAGTTAGAGGGAAGCTATGTCACATTGATATACAACATAGAACAGTTAGAGGGAAGCTATGAGCTATGTCACATAGATAAACAACATAGAACAGTTAGAGGGAAGCTATGAGCTATATCACATAGATATACAACATAGAACAGTTAGAGGCTGGAGAGGCTAAACCAAACATTTTCACTGAGCAACTAACACAGGGGTCGTTCAGGGGTCGTTCCATACGGATGAATGAAATATTCTGAAAAGCCATTTGCAATATCAATAACCTTAAACGTCCACAGAAAAACATGCCTGATGCTGTTATTAAGTTATAGATATGAGTGTGTAATTGCTAAGTGGAAAAGTTTCAGGATGTAACCTATTTAAGTGTTTGCGGCCTTGTCTGCTTAGTGAGGTCAGGGTTCATCTCAAAGGGGATGTATTGCCATAGAAAGATGAGGACAATTTAAAGGACTGTTTACGAAAAATGTTTGTTAACTGGTAGGACAAAGGAGAACAGCTAAATGAAATCCAACTGACGCCATTGGGGGTCGTTCGTTGAGAGTCACAAAAGCACAAACTGAAAAGAAGCGACTAGTTTTACTGTCGTCACGCCGACCCTTATACTGTTCTGATGCCTTTATTGTCCTGGTGCTGAGATGACCCATTTATAATGATGTTTAAGGCTGCTGATGTCCTCATGACCGCGTGTCCGTTAGCGTGTCTGTTAGCGTGTCCTTTCTGTTTCAGAGTAACATGGGAGCCTAGTGGTTAGAGGGTTGGACTGTTAGCGTGTCCGTTAGCGTGTCTGTTAGCGTGTCTGTTAGCGTGTCCGTTAGCATGTCTGTTAGTGTGTCTGTTAGCGTGTCCTTTCTGTTTCAGAGTAACAGGGTGGCCTAGTGGTTAGAGCGTTGGACTGTTAGCGTGTCCTTTCTGTTTCAGAGTAACATGGGAGCCTAGTGGTTAGAGGGTTGGACTGTTAGCGTGTCCGTTAGCGTGTCTGTTAGCGTGTCTGTTAGCGTGTCCTTTCTGTTTCAGAGTAACAGGGTGGCCTAGTGGTTAGAGCGTTGGACTGTTAGTGTGTCTGTTAGCGTGTCCTTTCTGTTTCAGAGTAACAGGGCGGCCTAGTGGTTAGAGCGTTGGACTGTTAGTGTGTCTGTTAGCGTGTCCTTTCTGTTTCAGAGTAACAGGGCGGCCTAGTGGTTAGAGCGTTGGACTGTTAGTGTGTCTGTTAGCGTGTCCTTTCTGTTTCAGAGTAACAGGGTAGCCTAGTGGTTAGAGGGTTGGACTGTTAGTGTGTCTGTTAGCGTGTCCTTTCTGTTTCAGAGTAACAGGGTGGCCTAGTGGTTAGAGCGTTGGACTGTTAGTGTGTCTGTTAGCGTGTCCTTTCTGTTTCAGAGTAACAGGGTGGCCTAGTGGTTAGAGGGTTGGACTGTTAGTGTGTCTGTTAGCGTGTCCTTTCTGTTTCAGAGTAACAGGGCGGCCTAGTGGTTAGAGCGTTGGACTGTTAGTGTGTCTGTTAGCGTGTCCTTTCTGTTTCAGAGTAACAGGGTAGCCTAGTGGTTAGAGCGTTGGACTGTTAGTGTGTCTGTTAGCGTGTCCTTTCTGTTTCAGAGTAACAGGGCGGCCTAGTGGTTAGAGCGTTGGACTGTTAGCGTGTCCTTTCTGTTTCAGAGTAACAGGGCGGCCTAGTGGTTGGAGCGTTGGACTGTTAGTGTGTCTGTTAGCGTGTCCTTTCTGTTTCAGAGTAACAGGGTGGCCTAGTGGTTAGAGGGTTGGACTGTTAGTGTGTCTGTTAGCGTGTCCTTTCTGTTTCAGAGTAACAGGGTGGCCTAGTGGTTAGAGGGTTGGACTGTTAGCGTGTCCTTTCTGTTTCAGAGTAACAGGGTGGCCTAGTGGTTAGAGGGTTGGACTGTTAGTGTGTCTGTTAGCGTGTTCTTTCTGTTTCAGAGTAACAGGGCGGCCTAGTGGTTAGAGTGTAGGGACGGCAGGTAGCCTAGTGGTTAGAGCGTTGGACTAGTAACCGGAAGGTTGCAAGTTCAAACCCCCGAGCTGACAAGGTACAAATCTGTCGTTCTGCCCCTGAACAGGCAGTTAACCCACTGTTCCTAGGCCGTCATTGAAAATAAGAATTTGTTCTTAACTCACTTGCCTAGTTAAATAAAGGTAAAATAATAATGATAATCAACTCAATAACCACTGATACTGAACCACTTGAATTGAGGGGGGCGTTTGTGTTTATACATTTGGCCTACAGGGAGTAACAAAATGAAAATTAAAATAAGTCATTATAACATTACCCAAGACCTTCATAAAACACAACTTAAGTTAAGGGGGCTGAATAATTTTGCACGCCCAATTTTTCAGTTTTTGATTTGTTAAAAAAGTTTGAAATATCCAATAAATGTCGTTCCACTTCATGATTGTGTCCCACTTGTTGTTGATTCTTCACAAAAAAATACAGTTTTATATCTTTATGTTTGAAGCCTGAACTGTGGCAAAAGGTCGCAAAGTTCAAGGGGGCCGAATACTTTCGCAAGGCACTGTATGTTTATTGGCGATAGCATATATAAAATGTAATAAATTACACTGTTAGAATGTTGCAGTCAGAATGACATCTCATTAGCTTGTATTTCCACCTGTATGTAACCAGGCAGACCAGTTGAGAACAAGTTCTCATTTACAACTGTGACCTGGCCAAGATCAAGAGTTACACATGGAATAAACAAGCGTACAGTCAATAACACAATAGACAACAAGTCTATGTAGAGTGTGTGCGAAATGACGTGAGGAGGTAAAGGCAATAAATAGACCATAGCTTCTGGTGGGTTCTGTCGACGCCCAGAGCTTCTAGTGTTGAAAACCTTCTCATACAGCTCATCTCAGGTCAGATCCCCATCCCCCCTCCCCCCCATTGTCTTTACAATCTAAACCAGTATGATGTAAAATGCTGAAACTGATCCCAGAACATTCCTACCGTGAGATTGTGTGAATACAGGCCCTGACTTCCCTGTAAAGGCTTGGTCACCTAACAGCCCCTGTTAACCCTCGGTTCAGGTAGTCTGGGATCAGTCTATTGTTGAAAAGCACCTGATAAACCAGAAAGGTGTGTTGCCAGGCTCAACCTTTTCCTATCGCCGTGCCAGAGTGGTCTTTCTAACTCTGTATCCCCAACCCAGTCCTCCCTTCCCCTGTTTTCACTATAAACAACAGATCTTTATCGTTGGCTGTACATGCTGCTGAAACAGCTGGAAGGGAGAGAGATAAAGAGAGAGGGGTGGGGGGGAAATAGAAAGGGAGGCAGAGAGAGAGGAAGGGCAGAGAGAGAGAGGAAGGGCAGAGAGAGAAAGAGGGGCAGAGAGAGAGAGCTGCTTTCCAATCACTCCCCAGGAGAACATCCTGGAAATCCCCAACCCCAGCAGCTCCTCTTTCTGCTTCACATGAGATCAGACAGGTGCACGAGACAATAGAGGGAGAGAAGGAGAGAGAAGGGGAGAGAGAGAGAGAGAGAGAGAGAGAGAAAGACAGAGGAGAGAGAGAAGGAGAGAGAGAGAGAGAAGGAGAGAGAGAGAGAGAGAGAGAGAGAGAGAGAGGGGAGAGAGAGGAGAGAGATAAGAGAAGAGAGAGAGAGAAGAGAGAGAGAGAGAGAGAGAGAGAGAAGGAGAGAGAGGAGAGAGATGAGAGAGAGAGAGGAGAGAGATAAGAGAGAGAGGAGAGAGAGGAGAGAGAAGGAGAGAGAGAAGGAGAGAGAGAGAGAAGGAGAGAGAGACAGAGAGAGGGCAAGAGGGACAGAGAGAGGGCGAGAGGGAGGGAGAGGGCGAGAGGGAGGGAGAGACAGAGAGAGGGTGAGCACACACACATGAGTCAGTTAGATAGAGAGAGAGAGAAAGAAGGAGAAAAAGGGACAGAGGTTGGGAGGGTGCTCTTAGTTGGCCTGCCAGACAGGTAAAATACCTATTCAGCACCTACTCCACCAGCCACCTCCTCCACCAGCCACCTCCTGTCCCCTCTGGCAGCTGGGGGCCGTCAGGCAGGGTGACACACACACTGCCACCCGACAACCAGCCCGGCAACCAGCCCGACAACCAGCCCCACAACCAGACCTGTCAATGAGGTTACACCACAGAACAGCCTGAGAGAAAGAGAGGACCTAACTGGCAGGTGGTGTCAGGTGACAGGCGTGGAGCAGATGAGCCTGGAAAAGGAACAAGTCTGGAAACCTACACTGATGCAGGAAAATTAATAGGTCTGGCAACCCGCTCTGATGAGGTGGGAAAATGATCAAGTCTGGCAACCCACTCTGATGAAGCATGACAATTAATAGGTCTGACAACCCGCTCTGATGAGGTGGGAAAGGTCTGGCCTATACTGATGATGCAAGAAAATGAACAGGTATGGCAACCCTCTCTGATGATGTGAGAAAATGAACAGGACTGGCAACCCTCTCTGATGATGTGAGAAAATGAACAGGACTGGCAACCCTCTCTGATGATGTGAGAAAATGAACAGGTATGGCAACCCTCTCTGATGATGTGAGAAAATGAACAGGACTGGCAACCCTCTCTGATGATGTGAGAAAATGAACAGGTATGGCAACCCTCTCTGATGATGTGAGAAAATGAACAGGACTGGCAACCCTTTATGAGAATATTGAAGGACACTAGTCACCCCCCCTACTTGTCACAAACTCAGTTCAACATACAGATGAAGAGGTTGACAGAGACAGATGAGTCTGTTTGTAACCTCAGCCTCAGGCTCTTCAAACTTCTACTTCCTCATAACAGCATTTTTACCATCCTGAAATATCCCAGGAATCTAGTTCTCCTACAACAGGACTGACAGTTGGGACTGTTGACCTACAGAGAAAACTCGGTGGGTTTTAGGATGTGAGTCAGCTTACAGGGAATTCCCTGGGAAGTCCCATTTGAATCCTCAAGACAAGGCGCCTCTCTCTCTCTCTCTCTCTCTCTCTCTCTCTCTCTCTCTCCCTCTCTCTCTCTCTCTCTCTCTCTCTCTCTCTCTCCCTCCCTCCCTCCCTTCCTCCTGTGAACAGCCCTTTAAAAACAGCTCTTCCACACAGCAACAGAGACCAGTGATTCCTGAAACAGCAGTATTGATATGAGAGAGAGTCACCGGTTCCTGTTTTACATGCTTGTCATTAACAGGGCAGATGTTGAGGCATTAGTGTGACTAACCCAACATTTACACACTGTCCAAAACATAGCAGATGTTACAACTACACAAATAGAACAGATTTGAACCGCACGCACGCACGCACGCACGCACGTGCGGTGGTTAACTGCCACTGGATAGTGTGATGACCAGGTGTGGTGCGTTCCTCTCTGACTTCCTGTGTGATGACCAGGTGTGGTGCGTTCCACTCTGACTTCCTGTGTGATGACCAGGTGTGGTGCGTTCCACTCTGACTTCCTGTGTGATGACCAGGTGTGGTGCGTTCCACTCTGACTTCCTGTGTGATAACCAGGTGTGGTGCGTTCCACTCTGACTTCCTGTGTGATAACCAGGTGTGGTGTGTTCCATTCTGACTTCCTGTGTGATGACCAGGTGTGGTGTGTTCCACTCTGACTTCCTGTGTGATGACCAGGTGTGGTGTGTTCCTCTCTGACTTCCTGTGTGATGACCAGGTGTGGTGCGTTCCACTCTGACTTCCTGTGTGATGACCAGGTGTGGTGCGTTCCACTCTGACTTCCTGTGTGATGACCAGGTGTGGTGCGTTCCACTCTGACTTCCTGTGTGATAACCAGGTGTGGTGCGTTCCACTCTGACTTCCTGTGTGATAACCAGGTGTGGTGTGTTCCATTCTGACTTCCTGTGTGATGACCAGGTGTGGTGTGTTCCACTCTGACTTCCTGTGTGATGACCAGGTGTGGTGTGTTCCACTCTGACTTCATGTGTGATGACCAGGTGTGGTGTGTTCCTCTCTGACTTCCTGTGTGATGACCAGGTGTGGTGTGTTCCTCTCTGACTTCCTGTGTGATGACCAGGTGTGGTGTGTTCCACTCTGACTTCCTGTGTGATGACCAGGTGTGGTGTGTTCCTCTCTGACTTTCTGTGTGATGACCAGGTGTGGTGACACAGTGGCAGTAAGTGTCTTGGTCTCTGTTCTTCTAACCACACCCCCTGTCCCACCTGTTTTCATCCACCATGCTCCTCTACTTCTCCCCCCTCCTCTACTTCTCTCCTCTCCATCTCCATCTCTCCCCCTCCATCTCCATCTCTCCCCCTCCATCTCCATCTCTCCCCCTCCATCTCCATCTCTACCCCTCCATCTCTCCATCTCCATCTCTCCCCCTCCATCTCTCCCCCTCCATCTCCATCTCTCTCCCCTCCATCTCTCCATCT
>NW_027257964.1:75000-112500 GCF_045791955.1 Oncorhynchus clarkii lewisi
GCTTCTCTAGTAATACACAGTGAGGGACTGTGGGCTTCTCTAGTAACACACAGTGAGGGACTGTGGGCTTCTCTAGTAACACACAGTGAGGGACTGTGGGCTTCTCCAGGAATACACAGTGAGGGACTGTGGGCTTCTCCAGGAAGACACAGTGAGAGACTGTGGGCTTGACCTGAGCCATCTCCCCTGAACTCCAGGATCAACGTTTAGTGTTTGGTGTCTTCAGAGACAGATGGGTAAGTGGTTTAGTGTTTGGTGTCTTCAGAGACAGATGGGTAAGTGGTTTAGTGTTTGGTGTCTTCAGAGACAGATGGGTAAGTGGTTTAGTGTTTGGTGTCTTCAGAGACAGATGGGTAAGTGGTTTAGTGTTTGGTGTCTTCAGAGACAGATGGGTAAGTGGTTTAGTGTTTGGTGTCTTCAGAGACAGATGGGTAAGTGGTTTAGTGTTTGGTGTCTTCAGAGACAGATAGGTAAGTGGTTTAGTGTTTGGTGTCTTCAGAGACAGATGGGTAAGTGGTTTAGTGTTTGGTGTCTTCAGAGACAGATGGGTAAGTGTTTTAGTGTTTGGTGTCTTCAGAGACAGATGGGTAAGTGGTTTAGTGTTTGGTGTCTTCAGAGACAGATGGGTAAGTGGTTTAGTGTTTGGTGTCTTCAGAGACAGATGGGTAAGTGGTTTAGTGTTTGGTGTCTTCAGAGACAGATGGGTAAGTGGTTTAGTGTTTGGTGTCTTCAGAGACAGATGGGTAAGTGGTTTAGTGTTTGGTGTCTTCAGAGACAGATGGGTAAGTGGTTTAGTGTTTGGTGTCTTCAGAGACAGATGGGTAAGTGGTTTAGTGTTTGGTGTCTTCAGAGACAGATGGGTAAGTGGTTTAGTGTTTGGTGTCTTCAGAGACAGATGGGTAAGTGGTTTAGTGTTTGGTGTCTTCAGAGACAGATGGGTAAGTGGTTTAGTGTTTGGTGTCTTCAGAGACAGATGGGTAAAATATCAGCTGTGTTTGGACCATGTTGTAGTTACACCTGTTATCTGACCTGATGTACAGCTGATCCTACTGTATTCACACACACACACACACACACACACACACACACACACACACACACACACACACACACACACAGTACAGGTCAAGCCCTCCACACCCAGTCCAGATTCTCTCCTACGACACACACACAACTCCCAACAACTGTAACTGGGCCCTGCCAAGGCTGGACTGGGGCTGAGTCTGGGGAGAGACATAATGTTGCCCAGCCAGTGATCCAGCTGTCTGCTGTTTGTTTACAGTGGAGTCGTTTAGTTCAGAGACTCTGGACAAAGAGAGAGATACACACACACGTCAACTTCTGTCTGAGCCAAGCTGCAGGGCACCAGCTGGCATGGATGGGTCTCATCCATCTAGTGTGTGTTTCTGTACTCCTTCAACAGCTCTGCCAGGATGTCAGATAGATACTGTGTTTACCACCTCAGCCACATGCTTCTATTGTAGGAGAGGGACTCCTCTATCTGGCCCTCTACTCAGCATTCATACGGAGACCGCCTACTGTAGCTGGTCTGGCAGTAATGTCTCTCCCTCTCTCTCTCTCCCTCCCTCCCTCTCCCTCCCTCTCTCTCTCTCCCTCTCTCTCTCTCAAGGAGCAGCAGCAGGCTGCAAACTGCCTGGCTCTCTGTAGGGAGGTCCTGATTGGCCCAACTGGGAGCGACATAATCAATCTGGCAACCAATAGGACCGTTGATGTGGTGTGGGGAGAGAGAGAGAGAGAGAGGGGGTATCTGTGTGAAGGTGCAGTCCTGCAGACTACTGTGTTATTGGTTGACTGTTCAGTGTGTGTGTGTGTTGGCTGGCCTTGCAGAGTGAATAGCTGCTTCCTGATTCAGCAACACAATGCCTCTCTGGCCGCTGAATCTGCAGACAATTCACTGGTTGTCGGCTTGGCCTTTAGACAAGAGTATTCAGCTACTCACACATCTCAGAGAGAGAGAGAGAGAGAGAGAGAACTCTATAGGTAGATCATTAGAGAGAGAGAGAGAACTCTATAGGTAGATCATTAGAGAGAGAGAGAGATAGAGAGAGACAGAGAGAGACAGAGAGAGACAGAGAGAGACAGAGAGAGAGACAGAGAGAGAGAGAGAGAGAGAGAGACAGAGAGAGAGAGAGACAGAGAGAGACAGAGAGAGACAGAGAGAGAGACAGAGAGAGAGAGAGACAGAGAGAGAGAGAGACAGAGAGAGACAGAGAGAGACAGAGAGAGAGACAGAGAGAGAGAGAGAGAGACAGACCTGGTATAGAGGAGATGGACCCACTGGTTGCCCTCTAGGTTACAGAGAGCTGGTAGTCCCATCCACCAAACTACCAGGTGTGAAACAGGGAAGGGACTCAGGGGGTATGCTAATTTGGTATAGAGCAGACCTAACTCACTCCATTAAATTAATCAAAACAGGAACATTTTACATTTGGCTAGAAATTCAAAAGGAAATTATCCTAACAGAGAAAAATGTCCTCCTGTGTGCTACCTATATCCCCCCACTAGAATCCCCATATTTTAATGAAGACAGCTTCTCCATCCTGGAGGGGGAAATTAATCATTTCCAGGCCCAGGGACATGTACTAGTCTGTGGCGACCTAAATGCCAGAACCGGACAAGAACCTGACACCCTCAGCACACAGGGGGACAAACACCTGCCTGGAGGTGACAGCATTCCCTCCCACATATGCCCCCCTAGGCACAACTATGACAACATAACCAACAAAAACGGGTCACAACTCCTGCAGCTCTGTCGCACGCTGGGTATGTACATAGTCAACGGTAGGCTTCGAGGGGACTCCTATGGTAGGTACACCTATAGCTCATCTCTTGGCAGTAGTACTGTAGACTACTTTATCACTGACCTCAACCCAGAGTCTCTCAGAGCGTTCACAGTCAGCCCACTGACACCCCTATCAGACCACAGCAAAATCACAGTCTACTTAAACAGAGCAATAATCATTCATGAGGCATCAAAGCCAAAGGAACTGAGCAACATTAAGAAATGCTATAGATGGAAGGAATGCAGTTTGGAAACCTACCAAAAAACAATTAGGCAACAACAAATTCAATCCCTTTTAGACAATTTCCTGGGTAAAACGTTCCGCTGTAATAGTGAAGGTGTAAACTTGGCAGTAGAAAATCTTAACAGTATATTTGACCTCTCAGCTTCCCTATCAAATCTAAAAATCTCAAATAGAAAACCGAAAAAAATTAACAATAATGACAAATGGTTTGATGAAGAATGCAAAAATCTAAGAAAGAAATTGAGAAACCTGTCCAACCAAAAACATAGAGACCCGGAAAACCTGAGTCTACGCCTTCACTATGGTGAATCACTAAAACAATACAGAAATACACTACGGAAAAAGAAGGAACAGCACGTCAGAAATCAGCTCAATGTAACTGAAGAATCCATAGACTCTAACCACTTCTGGGAAAATTGGAAAACACTAAACAAACAACAACAAGAAGAATTATCTATCCAAAATGGAGATGTCTGGGTAAACCACTTCTCCAATCTTTTTGGCTCTATAACAAAGAATAAAGAGCAAAAACATATACATTATCAAATACAGATCTTAGAATCAACTATTAAAGACGACCAGAACCCCCTGGATTCCAGAACCCCCTGGATTCCAGAACACACTGGATTCCAGAACCCACTGGATTAATTAAAATAAAAACTCTCCAACCCAAAAAGGCCTGTGGTGTTGATGGTATCCTCAATGAAATGATCAAATATACAGACAACAAATTCCAATTGGCTATTCTAAAACTCTTTAACATCATACTTAGCTCTGGCATCTTCCCCAATATTTGGAACCAAGGACTGATCACCCCAATCCACAAAAGTGGAGACAAATTTGACCCCAACAACTACCGTGGAATATGTGTCAACAGTAACCTTGGGAAAATCCTCTGCATTATTATTAACAGCAGACTCGTACATTTCCTCAATGAAAACAATGTACTGAGCAAATGTCAAATTGGCTTTTTACCAAATTACCGTACAACAGACCATGTATTCACCCTGCACACCCTAATTGACAACCAAACAAACCAAAACAAAGGCAAAGTCTTCTCATGCTTTGTTGATTTCAAAAAAGCCTTTGACTCAATCTGGCATGAGGGTCTGCTATACAAACTGATGGAAAGTGGTGTTGGGGGTAAAACATACGACATTATAAAATCCATGTACACAAACAACAAGTGTGCGGTTAAAATTGGCAAAAAACACACACATTTCTTCACACAGGGTCGTGGGGTTAGACAGGGATGCAGCTTAAGCCCCACCCTCTTCAACATATATATCAACGAATTGGCGCGGGCACTAGAAAAGTCTGCAGCACCCGGCCTCCCCCTGCTAGAATCCGAAGTCAAATGTCTGCTGTTTGCCGATGATCTGGTGCTTCTGTCACCAACCAAGGAGGGCCTACAGCAGCACCTAGATCTTATGCACAGATTCTGTCAGACCTGGGCCCTGACAGTAAATCTCAGTAAGACCAAAATAATGGTGTTCCAAAAAAGGTCCAGTCACCAGGACCACAAATACAAATTCCATCTAGACACTGTTGCCCTAGAGCACACAAAAAACTATACATACCTTGGCCTAAACATCAGCGCCACAGGTAACTTCCACAAAGCTGTGAACGATCTGAGAGACAAGGCAAGAAGGGCATTCTATGCCATCAAAAGAAACATAAATTTCAACATACCAATTAGGATTTGGCTAAAAATACTTGAATCAGTCATAGAGCCCATTGCCCTTTATGGTTGTGAGGTCTGGGGTCCGCTCACCAACCAAGACTTCACAAAATGGGACAAACACCAAATTGAGACTCTGCACGCAGAATTCTGCAAAAATATCCTCCGTGTACAACGTAGAACACCAAATAATGCATGCAGAGCAGAATTAGGCCGATACCCACTAATTATCAAAATCCAGAAAAGAGCCGTCAAATTCTACAACCACCTAAAAGGAAGTGATTCACAAACCTTCCATAACAAAGCCATCACCTACAGAGAGATGAACCTGGAGAAGAGTCCCCTAAGCAAGCTGGTCCTGGGGCTCTGTTCACAAACACAAACACACCCTACAGAGCCCCAGGACAACAGCACAATTAGACCCAACCAAATCATGAGAAAACAAAAAGATAATTACTTGACACATTGGAAAGAATTAACAAAAAAACAGAGCAAACTAGAATGCTATTTGGCCCTAAACAGAGAGTACACAGCGGCAGAATACCTGACCACTGTGACTGACCCAAAATTAAGGAAAGCTTTGACTATGTACAGACTCAGTGAGCATAGCCTTGCTATTGAGAAAGGCCGCCGTAGGCAGACATGGCTCTCAAGAGAAGACAGGCTATGTGCTCACTGCCCACAAAATGAGGTGGAAACTGAGCTGCACTTCCTAACCTCCTGCCCAATGTATGACCATATTAGAGATACATATTTCCCTCAGATTACACAGATCCACAAAGAATTCGAAAACAAATCCAAATTTGAAAAACTCCCATATCTACTGGGTGAAATTCCACAGTGTGCCATCACAGCAGCAAGATTTGTGACCTGTTGCCACGAGAAAAGGGCAACCAGTGAAGAACACACACCATTGTAAATACAACCCATATTTATGCGTATTTATTTTATCTTGTGTCCTTTAACCATTTGTATATTGTTAAAACACTGTATATATATATATATATATAGAATATGACATTTGTAATGTCTTTACTGTTTTGAAACCTCTGTATGTGTAATGTCTACTGTTAATTTTTGTTGTTTTTCACTTTATATATTCACTTTGTATGTTGTCTACCTCACTTGCTTTGGCAATGTTAACACATGTTTCCCATGCCAATAAAGCCCTTGAATTGAATTGAATTGAATTGACAGAGAGAGAGACAGAGAGAGACAGAGAGAGAGAAAGAGAGAGCGTCTGTAAACTATACAGAACCATACCAGTGGGGGAGTGGCTGAACACACATCTACGATTCACACTTTGACAAATATAAATCAGGCAGAAAATAACAATAATTATTTTTATATATGTTTTCCATTCCATCTCAGTCATCTATGTTGTAGAAGAATAAGTGTCTTTCAGAGAGAAGACTATATGATTGTATCAAAGAGGGCTGGGACTATCTATTTCAACAGGAGGATGGAAGTGGCTTCACGCAGCCAGGCATGCGGGAGGGCCCTCTAAAGACCAGGGGCTGTCCGTCTGAGAGGCCCCGTCTCACCCCAGGTGAAGGTCACTCACACACCCACTGTCTGGGTCAGGACTAGTGGAGATAAACAGGAGACAGAGACACTGTCTGGGTCAGGACTAGTGGAGATAAACAGGAGACAGAGACACTGTCTGGGTCAGGACTAGTAGAGATAAATAGGAGAGAGAGACACTGTCTGGGTCAGGACTAGTGGAGATAAACAGGAGACAGAGACACTGTCTGGGTCAGGACTAGTGGAGATAAACAGGAGACAGAGACACTGTCTGGGTCAGGACTAGTGGAGATAAACATGACAGAGACACTGTCTGAGTCAGGACTAGTAGAGATAAACAGGAGACAGAGACACTGTCTGGGTCAGGATTAGTGGAGATAAACAGGACAGAGAAACTGTCTGGGTCAGGACTAGTGGAGATAAACAGGACAGAGACACTGTCTGGGTCAGGACTAGTGGAGATAAACAGGAGACAGAGACACTGTCTGGGTCAGGACTAGTGGAGATAAACAGGAGAGAGACAGAGACACTGTCTGGGTCAGGACTAGTGGAGATAAACAGGAGACAGAGACACTGTCTGGGTCAGGACTAGTAGAGATAAATAGGAGAGAGAGACACTGTCTGGGTCAGGACTAGTGGAGATAAACAGGAGACAGAGACACTGTCTGGGTCAGGACTAGTGGAGATAAACAGGAGACAGAGACACTGTCTGGGTCAGGACTAGTGGAGATAAACATGACAGAGACACTGTCTGAGTCAGGACTAGTAGAGATAAACAGGAGACAGAGACACTGTCTGGGTCAGGATTAGTGGAGATAAACAGGACAGAGAAACTGTCTGGGTCAGGACTAGTGGAGATAAACAGGACAGAGACACTGTCTGGGTCAGGACTAGTGGAGATAAACAGGAGACAGAGACACTGTCTGGGTCAGGACTAGTGGAGATAAACAGGAGACAGAGACACTGTCTGGGTCAGGACTAGTGGAGATAAACAGGAGACAGAGACACTGTCTGGGTCAGGACTAGTAGAGATAAATAGGAGAGAGACAGAGTTTCTCAGTCTTCCAGTCAGCCAGCCAGCCAGTCAGCCAGTCAGGTGAGTAGCTTCAACTGGATTGATGACGTCTAATCAGGTAGGTAACAAACAGCCAGTCATTGAGCCAGTCAGCCAGCCAGTCAGCCAGCCAGTCATCCAGCCAGGTGAGTAGCTTCAACTGGATTGATGATGTCTAATCAGGTAGGTAACAAACAGCCAGTCAGCCAGTCAGCCAGCCAGGTGAGTAGCTTCAACTGGATTGATGATGTCTAATCAGGTAGGTAACAAACAGCTACTCCGTCTTACACGTGACCCGACACGGGTCACATTCACTCATTCAGTTTCTGACCAAAGACTAAACAGCGGAGACACGTCCAGACCCGGTTCAGTCTGCTGAGTAGCTTTGACTGGTCGTGACAGGTGTCATGTTGTGTTGATGATAGAGTAGCATTGGTGAGAGTTCCTGGTCCATAAAGGTCGCAAAAATAAACAAACCAGAAAGCAAAGCAGAAAGTACAGCATGTTGTTAGTCGTGCTTGGATAACGGATAAAAGGTGTATTTCCAGACCACTGACTAGCCTAGAAGGTTCTGTACGAAGCACTATGGAATCTGCACCGTAAAAAGTCTGGATGAGGGTTCAAACGTGTTTCTCTGTCATCCCTCGGGAAACTAGGAGACTAGCTGTGTGCCAGTCAGTCAGTCAGTCAGTCAGTCAGTCAGTCAGTCAGTCATCCCTCAGGAAACTAGGAGACTAGCTGTGTGCCAGTCAGTCAGTCAACCAGCCAGTCAGTCATCCCTCAGGAAACTAGGAGACTAGCTGTGAGCCAGTCAGTCAGTCAACCAGCCAGTCAGTCATCCCTCAGGAAACTAGGAGACTAGCTGTGTGCCAGTCAGTCAGCCAGCCAGTCAGTCATCCAGTCAGTCAGCAAGTCAGTCAGTCAGTCAGTCATCCCTCAGGAAACTAGGAGACTAGCTGTGTGCCAGTCAGTCAGTCAACCAGCCAGTCAGTCATCCCTCAGGAAACTAGGAGACTAGCTGTGTGCCAGTCAGTCAGTCAGTCAGTCAGTCAGTCAGTCATCCCTCAGGAAACTAGGAGACTAGCTGTGTGCCAGTCAGTCAGTCAACCAGCCAGTCAGTCATCCCTCAGGAAACTAGGAGACTAGCTGTGTGCCAGTCAGTCAGCCAGTCAGTCAGCCAGCCAGTCAGTCAGTCAGCCAGTCAGCCAGTCAGTCAGTCAGTCATCCCTCAGGAAACTAGGAGACTAGCTGTGTGCCAGTCAGTCAGTCAACCAGCCAGTCAGTCATCCCTCAGGAAACTAGGAGACTAGCTGTGTGCCAGTCAGTCAGTCAGTCAGTCAGTCAGTCATCCCTCAGGAAACTAGGAGACTAGCTGTGTGCCAGTCAGTCAGTCAGTCAGCCAGTCAGTCAGTCTGTCAGTCATCCCAGAATTCAGGAAACTAGGAGACTAGCTGTGTGCCAGTCAGTCAGCCAGTCAGCCAGTCAGTCAGTCAGTCATCCCTCAGGAAACTAGGAGACTAGCTGTGTGCCAGTCAGTCAGTCAGTCAGTCATCCCTCAGGAAACTAGGAGACTAGCTGTGTGCCAGTCAGTCAGTCAGTCAGCCAGTCAGTCAGTCAGTCATCCCTCAATTCAGGAAACTAGGAGACTAGCTGTGTGCCAGTCAGTCAGCCAGTCAGTCAGTCAGTCATCCCTCAATTCAGGAAACTAGGAGACTAGCTGTGTGCCAGTCAGTCAGCCAGTCAGTCAGTCAGTCATCCCTCAATTCAGGAAACTAGGAGACTAGCTGTGTGCCAGTCAGCCAGCCAGTCAGTCAGTTAGCCAGTCAGCCAGCCAGTCAGCCAGCCAGTCCAGCTAGCCAGCCAGCCAGTCAGCCAGCCAGCCAGCCAGTCACAGCTGTGTGCCAGTCAGCTGTTCGTTCATCCACAACCGTCCGACATCATGATATAGTAAGAATCGGAGGCACCAGACCCTAAGTTGTTAATATAGAAAATACACTGGAGTCTACAGTCAGAGACGGCTTTGACAGGGAGTGTTGGATTTTTTTATCGCCCCGATTTAGGCTCGTTTCGGGCTTATAATATCCGCCATTTTGGGAGGCTATCTGTTAGTCACCTTGTCTGGAGTCAGATATATGCAGCTTCTCTTCTGTCATATGTCGCCCAAGACGACAAAACAAACCTCCGCTCACGAAGGATAACGTCATGACACGGATAGAATGAATGATTCAATCTAGTTGACAACGGTTTCTGTCATCTCTGCATATTTCGCGGAGCAGGGACATTTTAGGGACCGGGGAGAAATTTAATATCCTCCACCCACCAGAAAAATATTTCAGTGCAAAATGTCCAAATGACTTCAGTTTGTCAGTTTGTCAGGAAATAGAAAGCTGTGAAAACAACACCAACGTGTTTATGTTTAGATGTCAGTTCTGCTTGGATGTAAATATTATGTGGTTGAAATAGTATCAGCATTTATAATATAGACTCTACAGACGCTGATAAATATCACCTCTACAGACACAGATAAATATCACCTCTACAGACGACGCTGATAAATATTGCCTCTACAGACGACACTGATAAATATCGCCTCTACACACGACACTGATAAATATCGCCTCTACAGACGACGCTGATAAATATTGCCTCTACAGACGACACTGATAAATATCGCCTCTTACAGACGACACTGATAAATATTGCCTCTACAGACGACACTGATAAATATCGCCTCTACAGACGACACTGATAAATATTGCCTCTACAGACGACACTGATAAATATCACCTCTACAGACGACACTGATAAATATCGCCTCTACAGACGACACTGATAAATATTGCCTCTACAGACGACACTGATAAATATCGCCTCTACAGACGACGCTGATCCAGAAATCGCCTCTACAGACGACGCTGATACATAAATCGCCTCTACAGACGACTCTGATAAATATCGCCTCTACAGCCGACGCTGATCCAGAAATCGCCTCTACAGATGACTCTGATTCAGAAATCGCCTATACAGATGACGCTGATACATAAATCGACTCTACAGACGACGCTGATACAGAAATCGCCTCTACAGACGAGACTGGTACAGAAATCGCCTTTACAGACGACGCTGATACAGAAATCGCCTTTACAGACGACTCTGATACAGAAATCGCCTCTACAGACGACGCTGATACAGAAATCGCCTCTACAGACGACTCTGATACAGAAATCGCCTCTACAGACGACGCTGATACAGAAATCGCCTCTACAGACGACACTGATAAATATCGCCTCTACAGACGACGCTGATAAATATCGCCTCTACAGACGACGCTGATAAATATCGCCTCTACAGACGACGCTGATACAGAAATCGCCTCTACAGACGACACTGATAAATATCGCCTCTACAGACGACGCTGATAAATATCACCTCTACAGACGACACTGATAAATATTGCCTCTACAGACGACGCTGATACAGAAATCGCCTCTACAGACGACACTGATAAATATCGCCTCTACAGACGACGCTGATAAATATCGCCTCTACAGACGACGCTGATAAATATCACCTCTACAGACGACACTGATAAATATCACCTCTACAGACGACACTGATAAATATCACCTCTACAGACGACACTGATAAATATCACCTCTTACAGACGACACTGATAAATATCACCTCTACAGACACTGATAAATATCACCTCTACAGACGACACTGATAAATATCGCCTCTACAGAAGACACTGATAAATATCACCTCTATAGACGACACTGATAAATATCACCTCTATAGACGACGCTGATAAATATCACCTCTACAGACGACACTGATAAATATTGCCTCTACAGACGACACTGATAAATATCACCTCTACAGACGACACTGATAAATATCGCCTCTACAGACGATGATGCAGAAATCGCCTCTACAGACGACACTGATAAATATCACCTCTACAGACGACACTGATAAATATCGCCTCTACAGACGACTCTGATACAGAAATCACCTCTACAGACGACACTGATAAATATCGCCTCTACAGACGACACTGATAAATATCACCTCTATAGACGACGCTGATAAATATCACCTCTTCAGACGACACTGATAAATATCGCCTCTACAGACGACACTGATAAATATCACCTCTACAGACGACGCTGATAAATATCGCCTCTACAGACGACACTGATACAGAAATCGCCTCTACAGACGACACTGATAAATATCGCCTCTACAGACGACGCTGATAAATATCGCCTCTACAGACGACGCTGATAAATATCGCCTCTACAGACGACGCTGATAAATATCGCCTCTACAGACGACACTGATAAATATCGCCTCTACAGACGACGCTGATAAATATTGCCTCTACAGACGACACTGATAAATATCGCCTCTTACAGACGACACTGATAAATATTGCCTCTACAGACGACACTGATAAATATCGCCTCTACAGACGACACTGATAAATATTGCCTCTACAGACGACACTGATAAATATCACCTCTACAGACGACACTGATAAATATCGCCTCTACAGACGACACTGATAAATATTGCCTCTACAGACGACACTGATAAATATCGCCTCTACAGACGACGCTGATCCAGAAATCGCCTCTACAGACGACGCTGATACAGAAATCGCCTCTACAGACGACTCTGATAAATATCGCCTCTACAGCCGACGCTGATCCAGAAATCGCCTCTACAGATGACTCTGATTCAGAAATCGCCTATACAGATGACGCTGATACAGAAATCGACTCTACAGACGACGCTGATACAGAAATCGCCTCTACAGACGAGACTGATACAGAAATCGCCTTTACAGACGACGCTGATACAGAAATCGCCTTTACAGACGACTCTGATACAGAAATCGCCTCTACAGACGACGCTGATACAGAAATCGCCTCTACAGACGACTCTGATACAGAAATCGCCTCTACAGACGACGCTGATACAGAAATCGCCTCTACAGACGACACTGATAAATATCGCCTCTACAGACGACGCTGATAAATATCGCCTCTACAGACGACGCTGATAAATATCGCCTCTACAGACGACGCTGATACAGAAATCGCCTCTACAGACGACACTGATAAATATCGCCTCTACAGACGACGCTGATAAATATCACCTCTACAGACGACACTGATAAATATTGCCTCTACAGACGACGCTGATACAGAAATCGCCTCTACAGACGACACTGATAAATATCGCCTCTACAGACGACGCTGATAAATATCGCCTCTACAGACGACGCTGATAAATATCACCTCTACAGACGACACTGATAAATATCACCTCTACAGACGACACTGATAAATATCACCTCTACAGACGACACTGATAAATATCACCTCTTACAGACGACACTGATAAATATCACCTCTACAGACACTGATAAATATCACCTCTACAGACGACACTGATAAATATCGCCTCTACAGAAGACACTGATAAATATCACCTCTATAGACGACACTGATAAATATCACCTCTATAGACGACGCTGATAAATATCACCTCTACAGACGACACTGATAAATATCGCCTCTACAGACGACACTGATAAATATCACCTCTACAGACGACACTGATAAATATCGCCTCTACAGACGATGATGCAGAAATCGCCTCTACAGACGACACTGATAAATATCACCTCTACAGACGACACTGATAAATATCGCCTCTACAGACGACTCTGATACAGAAATCACCTCTACAGACGACACTGATAAATATCGCCTCTACAGACGACACTGATAAATATCACCTCTATAGACGACGCTGATAAATATCACCTCTACAGACGACACTGATAAATATCGCCTCTACAGACGACACTGATAAATATCACCTCTACAGACGACGCTGATAAATATCGCCTCTACAGACGACACTGATACAGAAATCGCCTCTACAGACGACACTGATAAATATCGCCTCTACAGACGACGCTGATAAATATCGCCTCTACAGACGACGCTGATAAATATCGCCTCTACAGACGACGCTGATAAATATCGCCTCTACAGACGACTCTGATACAGAAATCGCCTCTACAGACGACACTGATAAATATCACCTCTACAGACGACACTGATAAATATCACCTCTACAGACGACGCTGATAAATATCACCTCTATAGACGACACTGATAAATATCACCTCTACAGACGACGCTGATAAATATCACCTCTATAGACGACTCTGATACAGAAATCGCCTCTACAGACGACGCTGATAAATATCACCTCTACAGACGACGCTGATAAATATCACCTCTACAGACACTGATAAATATCACCTCTACAGACGACACTGATAAATATTGCCTCTACAGACGACACTGATAAATATTGCCTCTACAGACGACTCTGATAAATATCGCCTCTACAGACGACACTGATAAATATCACCTCTACAGACGACACTGATAAATATCACCTCTTACAGACGACACTGATAAATATTGCCTCTACAGACGACTCTGATAAATATCGCCTCTACAGACGACACTGATAAATATCACCTCTACAGACGACACTGATAAATATCACCTCTAAAGACGACGCTGATAAATATCACCTCTAAAGACGACGCTGATAAATATCGCCTCTACAGACGACACTGATAAATATCGCCTCTACAGACGACACTGATAAATATCGCCTCTACAGACACGGATAAATATCGCCTCTACAGACGACACTGATAAATTTCACCTCTACAGACGACACTGATAAATATCGCCTCTACAGACGACGCTGATCCAGAAATCGCCTCTACAGACGACGCTGATACAGAAATCGACTCTACAGACGACTCTGATAAATATCGCCTCTACAGCCGACACTGATAAATATCGCCTCTACAGACGACGCTGATCCAGAAATCGCCTCTACAGACGACGCTGATACAGAAATCGCCTCTACAGACGACTCTGATAAATATCGCCTCTACAGACGACACTGATAAATATTGCCTCTACAGACGACACTGATAAATATTGCCTCTACAGACGACTCTGATAAATATCGCCTCTACAGACGACACTGATAAATATCACCTCTACAGACGACACTGATAAATATTGCCTCTACAGACGACACTGATAAATATTGCCTCTACAGACGACTCTGATAAATATCGCCTCTACAGACGACACTGATAAATATCACCTCTACAGACGACACTGATAAATATCACCTCTTACAGACGACACTGATAAATATTGCCTCTACAGACGACTCTGATAAATATCGCCTCTACAGACGACACTGATAAATATCACCTCTACAGACGACACTGATAAATATCACCTCTAAAGACGACGCTGATAAATATCACCTCTAAAGACGACGCTGATAAATATCGCCTCTACAGACGACACTGATAAATATCGCCTCTACAGACGACACTGATAAATATCGCCTCTACAGACACGGATAAATATCGCCTCTACAGACGACACTGATAAATTTCACCTCTACAGACGACACTGATAAATATCGCCTCTACAGACGACGCTGATCCAGAAATCGCCTCTACAGACGACGCTGATACAGAAATCGACTCTACAGACGACTCTGATAAATATCGCCTCTACAGCCGACACTGATAAATATCGCCTCTACAGACGACGCTGATCCAGAAATCGCCTCTACAGACGACGCTGATACAGAAATCGCCTCTACAGACGACTCTGATAAATATCGCCTCTACAGACGACGCTGATCCAGAAATCGCCTCTACAGACGACGCTGATACAGAAATCGCCTCTACAGACGACTCTGATAAATATCGCCTCTACAGCCGACACTGATAAATATCGCCTCTACAGCCGACACTGATAAATATCGCCTCTACAGACGACGCTGATCCAGAAATCGCCTCTACAGACGACACTGATACAGAAATCGCCTATACAGATGACGCTGATACAGAAATCGACTCTACAGACAACGCTGATAAATATCACCTCTACAGACGACACTGATAAATATCGCCTCTACAGACGACACTGATAAATATCACCTCTACAGACGACGCTGATAAATATCGCCTCTACAGACGACACTGATACAGAAATCGCCTCTACAGACGACACTGATAAATATTGCCTCTACAGACGACGCTGATAAATATCGCCTCTACAGACGACGCTGATAAATATCGCCTCTACAGACGACGCTGATAAATATCGCCTCTACAGACGACTCTGATACAGAAATCGCCTCTACAGACGACACTGATAAATATCACCTCTACAGACGACACTGATAAATATCACCTCTACAGACGACGCTGATAAATATCACCTCTATAGACGACACTGATAAATATCACCTCTACAGACGACACTGATAAATATCACCTCTATAGACGACTCTGATACAGAAATCGCCTCTACAGACGACGCTGATAAATATCACCTCTACAGACGACGCTGATAAATATCACCTCTACAGACACTGATAAATATCACCTCTACAGACGACACTGATAAATATTGCCTCTACAGACGACACTGATAAATATTGCCTCTACAGACGACTCTGATAAATATCGCCTCTACAGACGACACTGATAAATATCACCTCTACAGACGACACTGATAAATATCACCTCTTACAGACGACACTGATAAATATTGCCTCTACAGACGACTCTGATAAATATCGCCTCTACAGACGACACTGATAAATATCACCTCTACAGACGACACTGATAAATATCACCTCTAAAGACGACGCTGATAAATATCACCTCTAAAGACGACGCTGATAAATATCGCCTCTACAGACGACACTGATAAATATCGCCTCTACAGACGACACTGATAAATATCGCCTCTACAGACACGGATAAATATCGCCTCTACAGACGACACTGATAAATTTCACCTCTACAGACGACACTGATAAATATCGCCTCTACAGACGACGCTGATCCAGAAATCGCCTCTACAGACGACGCTGATACAGAAATCGACTCTACAGACGACTCTGATAAATATCGCCTCTACAGCCGACACTGATAAATATCGCCTCTACAGACGACGCTGATCCAGAAATCGCCTCTACAGACGACGCTGATACAGAAATCGCCTCTACAGACGACTCTGATAAATATCGCCTCTACAGACGACGCTGATCCAGAAATCGCCTCTACAGACGACGCTGATACAGAAATCGCCTCTACAGACGACTCTGATAAATATCGCCTCTACAGCCGACACTGATAAATATCGCCTCTACAGCCGACACTGATAAATATCGCCTCTACAGACGACGCTGATCCAGAAATCGCCTCTACAGACGACACTGATACAGAAATCGCCTATACAGATGACGCTGATACAGAAATCGACTCTACAGACAACGCTGATAAATATCACCTCTACAGACGACACTGATAAATATCGCCTCTACAGACGACACTGATAAATATCACCTCTACAGACGACGCTGATAAATATCGCCTCTACAGACGACACTGATACAGAAATCGCCTCTACAGACGACACTGATAAATATTGCCTCTACAGACGACGCTGATAAATATCGCCTCTACAGACGACGCTGATAAATATCGCCTCTACAGACGACGCTGATAAATATCGCCTCTACAGACGACTCTGATACAGAAATCGCCTCTACAGACGACACTGATAAATATCACCTCTACAGACGACACTGATAAATATCACCTCTACAGACGACGCTGATAAATATCACCTCTATAGACGACACTGATAAATATCACCTCTACAGACGACACTGATAAATATCACCTCTATAGACGACTCTGATACAGAAATCGCCTCTACAGACGACGCTGATAAATATCACCTCTACAGACGACGCTGATAAATATCACCTCTACAGACACTGATAAATATCACCTCTACAGACGACACTGATAAATATTGCCTCTACAGACGACACTGATAAATATTGCCTCTACAGACGACTCTGATAAATATCGCCTCTACAGACGACACTGATAAATATCACCTCTACAGACGACACTGATAAATATCACCTCTTACAGACGACACTGATAAATATTGCCTCTACAGACGACTCTGATAAATATCGCCTCTACAGACGACACTGATAAATATCACCTCTACAGACGACACTGATAAATATCACCTCTAAAGACGACGCTGATAAATATCGCCTCTACAGACGACACTGATAAATATCGCCTCTACAGACGACACTGATAAATATCGCCTCTACAGACACGGATAAATATCGCCTCTACAGACGACACTGATAAATTTCACCTCTACAGACGACACTGATAAATATCGCCTCTACAGACGACGCTGATCCAGAAATCGCCTCTACAGACGACGCTGATACAGAAATCGACTCTACAGACGACTCTGATAAATATCGCCTCTACAGCCGACACTGATAAATATCGCCTCTACAGACGACGCTGATCCAGAAATCGCCTCTACAGACGACGCTGATACAGAAATCGCCTCTACAGACGACTCTGATAAATATCGCCTCTACAGACGACGCTGATCCAGAAATCGCCTCTACAGACGACGCTGATACAGAAATCGCCTCTACAGACGACTCTGATAAATATCGCCTCTACAGCCGACACTGATAAATATCGCCTTACAGCCGACACTGATAAATATCGCCTCTACAGACGACGCTGATCCAGAAATCGCCTCTACAGACGACACTGATACAGAAATCGCCTATACAGATGACGCTGATACAGAAATCGACTCTACAGACAACGCTGATAAATATCACCTCTACAGACGACACTGATAAATATCGCCTCTACAGACGACACTGATAAATATCACCTCTACAGACGACGCTGATAAATATCGCCTCTACAGACGACACTGATACAGAAATCGCCTCTACAGACGACACTGATAAATATTGCCTCTACAGACGACGCTGATAAATATCGCCTCTACAGACGACGCTGATAAATATCGCCTCTACAGACGACGCTGATAAATATCGCCTCTACAGACGACTCTGATACAGAAATCGCCTCTACAGACGACACTGATAAATATCACCTCTACAGACGACACTGATAAATATCACCTCTACAGACGACGCTGATAAATATCACCTCTATAGACGACACTGATAAATATCACCTCTACAGACGACACTGATAAATATCACCTCTATAGACGACTCTGATACAGAAATCGCCTCTACAGACGACGCTGATAAATATCACCTCTACAGACGACGCTGATAAATATCACCTCTACAGACACTGATAAATATCACCTCTACAGACGACACTGATAAATATTGCCTCTACAGACGACACTGATAAATATCGCCTCTACAGACGACTCTGATAAATATCGCCTCTACAGACGACACTGATAAATATCACCTCTACAGACGACACTGATAAATATCACCTCTTACAGACGACACTGATAAATATCGCCTCTACAGACACGGATAAATATCGCCTCTACAGACGACACTGATAAATATCACCTCTACAGACGACACTGATAAATATCGCCTCTACAGACGACGCTGATCCAGAAATCGCCTCTACAGACGACGCTGATACAGAAATCGCCTCTACAGACGACTCTGATAAATATCGCCTCTACAGCCGACACTGATAAATATCACCTCTACAGACACTGATAAATATCACCTCTACAGACGACACTGATAAATATCACCTCTAAAGACGACGCTGATAAATATTGCCTCTACAGACGACACTGATAAATATCGCCTCTACAGCCGACACTGATAAATATCGCCTCTACAGACGACGCTGATCCAGAAATCGCCTCTACAGACGACGCTGATACAGAAATCGCCTCTACAGACGACTCTGATAAATATCGCCTCTACAGACGACGCTGATCCAGAAATCGCCTCTACAGACGACGCTGATACAGAAATCGCCTCTACAGACGACTCTGATAAATATCGCCTTTACAGACGACGCTGATCCAGAAATCGCCTCTACAGACGACACTGATACAGAAATCGCCTATACAGATGACGCTGATACAGAAATCGACTCTACAGACAACGCTGATAAATATCGCCTCTACAGACGACGCTGATACAGAAATCGACTCTACAGACGACTCTGATACAGAAATCGCCTATACAGATGACGCTGATACAGAAATCGACTCTACAGACGACGCTGATACAGTAATCGCCTCTACAGACGACGCTGATACAGAAATCGCCTCTACAGACGACTGATACAGAAATCGCCTTTACAGACGACGCTGATACAGAAATCGCCTTTACAGACGACTCTGATACAGAAATCGCCTCTACAGACGACGCTGATACAGAAATCGCCTCTACAGACGACTCTGATACAGAAATCGCCTTTACAGACGACGCTGATAAATATCACCTCTATAGACGACTCTGATACAGAAATCGCCTCTACAGACGACGCTGATAAATATCACCTCTACAGACGACGCTGATAAATATCACCTCTACAGACACTGATAAATATCACCTCTACAGACGACACTGATAAATATTGCCTCTACAGACGACACTGATAAATATTGCCTCTACAGACGACACTGATAAATATCACCTCTTACAGACGACACTGATAAATATTGCCTCTACAGACGACTCTGATAAATATCGCCTCTACAGACGACACTGATAAATATCACCTCTACAGACGACACTGATAAATATCACCTCTAAAGACGACGCTGATAAATATCGCCTCTACAGACGACACTGATAAATATCGCCTCTACAGACGACACTGATAAATATCGCCTCTACAGACACGGATAAATATCGCCTCTACAGACGACACTGATAAATATCGCCTCTACAGACGACGCTGATCCAGAAATCGCCTCTACAGACGACGCTGATACAGAAATCGCCTCTACAGACGACTCTGATAAATATCGCCTCTACAGCCGACACTGATAAATATCACCTCTACAGACACTGATAAATATCACCTCTACAGACGACACTGATAAATATCACCTCTAAAGACGACGCTGATAAATATCGCCTCTACAGACGACACTGATAAATATCGCCTCTACAGCCGACACTGATAAATATCGCCTCTACAGACGACGCTGATCCAGAAATCGCCTCTACAGACGACGATGATACAGAAATCGCCTCTACAGACGACTCTGATAAATATCGCCTCTACAGACGACGCTGATCCAGAAATCGCCTCTACAGACGACGCTGATACAGAAATCGCCTCTACAGACGACTCTGATAAATATCGCCTCTACAGCCGACACTGATAAATATCGCCTCTACAGACGACGCTGATCCAGAAATCGCCTCTACAGACGACACTGATACAGAAATCGCCTATACAGATGACGCTGATACAGAAATCGACTCTACAGACAACGCTGATAAATATCGCCTCTACAGACGACTGATACAGAAATCGCCTTTACAGACGACGCTGATACAGAAATCGCCTTTACAGACGACTCTGATACAGAAATCGCCTTTACAGACGACGCTGATACAGAAATCGACTCTACAGACGATGATGCAGAAATCGCCTCTACAGACGACACTGATAAATATCACCTCTACAGACGACACTGATAAATATCACCTCTACAGACGACACTGATAAATATCGCCTCTACAGACGACGCTGATACAGAAATCGCCTCTACAGACGACACTGATAAATATGGCCTCTACAGACGACGCTGATAAATATCACCTCTACAGACGACACTGATAAATATCGCCTCTACAGACGACGCTGATACATAAATCGCCTCTACAGACGACACTGATAAATATCGCCTCTACAGACGACGCTGATAAATATCGCCTCTACAGACGACGCTGATAAATATCACCTCTACAGACGACACTGATAAATATCACCTCTACAGACGACACTGATAAATATCACCTCTTACAGACGACACTGATAAATATCAACTCTACAGACACTGATAAATATCACCTCTACAGACGACACTGATAAATATCGCCTCTACAGAAGACACTGATAAATATCACCTCTATAGACGACACTGATAAATATCACCTCTATAGACGACGCTGATAAATATCACCACTACAGACGACACTGATAAATCTCGCCTCTACAGACGACACTGATAAATATCACCTCTACAGACGACACTGATAAATATCGCCTCTACAGACGACTCTGATACAGAAATCACCTCTACAGACGACACTGATAAATATCGCCTCTACAGACGACACTGATAAATATCACCTCTATAGACGACGCTGATAAATATCACCTCTACAGACGACACTGATAAATATCGCCTCTACAGACGACACTGATAAATATCACCTCTACAGACGACGCTGATAAATATCGCCTCTACAGACGACACTGATACAGAAATCGCCTCTACAGACGACACTGATAAATATCGCCTCTACAGACGACGCTGATAAATATCGCCTCTACAGACGACACTGATAAATATCGCCTCTACAGACGACACTGATAAATATCACCTCTACAGACGACACTGATAAATATCACCTCTTACAGACGACACTGATAAATATCAACTCTACAGACACTGATAAATATCACCTCTACAGACGACACTGATAAATATCGCCTCTACAGAAGACACTGATAAATATCACCTCTATAGACGACACTGATAAATATCACCTCTATAGACGACGCTGATAAATATCACCTCTACAGACGACACTGATAAATATCGCCTCTACAGACGACACTGATAAATATCACCTCTACAGACGACACTGATAAATATCGCCTCTACAGACGATGATGCAGAAATCGCCTCTACAGACGACACTGATAAATATCACCTCTACAGACGACACTGATAAATATCGCCTCTACAGACGACTCTGATACAGAAATCACCTCTACAGACGACACTGATAAATATCGCCTCTACAGACACTGATAAATATCACCTCTACAGACGACGCTGATAAATATCACCTCTACAGACGACACTGATAAATATCGCCTCTACAGACGACACTGATAAATATCACCTCTACAGACGACGCTGATAAATATCGCCTCTACAGACGACACTGATACAGAAATCGCCTCTACAGACGACACTGATAAATATCGCCTCTACAGACGACGCTGATAAATATCACCTCTACAGACGACGCTGATAAATATCGCCTCTACAGACGACACTGATAAATATCACCTCTACAGACGACGCTGATAAATATCGCCTCTACAGACGACACTGATACAGAAATCGCCTCTACAGACGACACTGATAAATATCACCTCTACAGACGACGCTGATAAATATCACCTCTACAGACGACACTGATAAATATCGCCTCTACAGACGACACTGATAAATATCACCTCTACAGACGACGCTGATAAATATCGCCTCTACAGACGACACTGATACAGAAATCGCCTCTACAGACGACACTGATAAATATCGCCTCTACAGACGACGCTGATAAATATCGCCTCTACAGACGACACTGATAAATATCGCCTCTACAGACGACACTGATAAATATCACCTCTATAGACGACACTGATAAATATCACCTCTATAGACGACACTAATAAATATCACCTCTATAGACGACACTGATAAATATCACCTCTATAGACGACTCTGATACAGAAATCGCCTCTACAGACGACGCTGATAAATATTGCCTCTACAGACGACGATACAGAAATCGCCTCTACAGACGACCCTGATAAATATCACCTCTACAGACGACGCTGATAAATATCACCTCTATAGACGACGCTGATAAATATCACCTCTATAGACGACGCTGATAAATATCACCTCTACAGACGACACTGATAAATATCGCCTCTACAGACGACACTGATAAATATCGCCTCTACAGACGACACTGATAAATATCGCCTCTACAGACGACACTGATAAATATCGCCTCTACAGACGACACTGATAAATATCGCCTCTACAGACGACGCTGATAAATATCGCCTCTACAGACGACGCTGATAAATATCGCCTCTACAGACGACGCTGATAAATATCACCTCTACAGACGACGCTGATAAATATCACCTCTACAGACGACGCTGATAAATATCACCTCTATAGACGACGCTGATAAATATCACCTCTACAGACGACGCTGATAAATATCGCCTCTACAGACGACGCTGATAAATATCGCCTCTACAGACGACACTGATAAATATCGCCTCTACAGACGACACTGATAAATATCGCCTCTACAGACGACACTGATAAATATCGCCTCTACAGACGACACTGATAAATATCGCCTCTACAGACGACGCTGATAAATATCGCCTCTACAGACGACGCTGATAAATATCGCCTCTACAGACGACGCTGATAAATATCGCCTCTACAGACGACGCTGATAAATATCGCCTCTACAGACGACGCTGATAAATATCGCCTCTACAGACGACGCTGATAAATATCGCCTCTACAGACGACGCTGATAAATATCGCCTCTACAGACGACGCTGATAAATATCGCCTCTACAGACGACGCTGATAAATATCGCCTCTATAGACGACGCTGATAAATATCACCTCTATAGACGACGCTGATAAATATCACCTCTATAGACGACGCTGATAAATATCACCTCTACAGACGACACTGATAAATATCGCCTCTACAGACGACACTGATAAATATCGCCTCTACAGACGACACTGATAAATATCGCCTCTACAGACGACACTGATAAATATCGCCTCTACAGACGACGCTGATAAATATCGCCTCTACAGACGACGCTGATAAATATCGCCTCTACAGACGACGCTGATAAATATCGCCTCTACAGACGACGCTGATAAATATCGCCTCTACAGACGACGCTGATAAATATCGCCTCTACAGACGACGCTGATAAATATCGCCTCTACAGACGACGCTGATAAATATCGCCTCTACAGACGACACTGATAAATATCACCTCTACAGACGACGCTGATAAATATTGCCTCTATAGACGACACTGATAAATATCACCTCTACAGACGACACTGATAAATATCACCTCTACAGACGACACTGATAAATATCACCTCTACAGACGACGCTGATAAATATTGCCTCTATAGACGACACTGATAAATATCACCTCTACAGACGACACTGATAAATATAGCCTCTACAGACGACACTGATACAGAAATCGCCTCTACAGACGGTATCTAACCTAAACATTCACATTCTCTGAAGATGCTGAAATAAATAAATCATATTTCTCCACTCCTGTTCCCAAGTCAAAATGTAGCCTACATTTGGTGGATCAATTTTACTGCAAGAAATGTTTAATTCTGCAGGTGTTAATATACAAAGGCTCTGTGAGAGGTTATAGACCTACAGTCAGTGTCCAGATGTCAGTTTCCATTTAACCCATCTGAACAGTAGGATACAGGTCCCTGTGACGTTCCATAGGCCTGTTTGAAGTCCCCCGTCTTGTGACTGTTGAATTTGTAAGGCTACAGCGCCTCACAATCATCACATCGTAACACAGCTGCTTTCATCCTCTTCGACCTCGTCACCTAATCTTTCCCAAACATTACTGTTCTGGTCCTCCTTTCTCTTTATGTTCAACTCTCCATTTCACAGCTTTTCTCTTATTGAATTAAACATCCGCGGATCGACATTAACTTCTTCTGCCCGTTCCCAGAAGCATTTAGCGATTGGCATGTAGGCTCTTTGTGGCACATTGTCAGAGGCCCTAAAGGTTTACGCACTAATGACAGACAGCCTAAAATAATTAAAGGTTTACACACTAATGACAGACAGCCTAAAATAATTAAAGGTTTACACACTAATGACAGACAGCCTAAAATAATTAAAGGTTTACACACTAATGACAGACAGCCTAAAATAATTAAAGGTTTACACACTAATGACAGACAGCCTAAAATAATTAAAAGGTTTACACACTAATGACAGACAGCCTAAAATAATTAAAGGTTTACACACTAATGACAGACAGCCTAAAATAATTAAAGGTTTACACACTAATGACAGACAGCCTAAAATAATTAAAGGTTTACACACTAATGACAGACAGCCTAAAATAATTAAAGGTTTACACACTAATGACAGACAGCCTAAAATAATTAAAGGTTTACACACTAATGACAGACAGCCTAAAATAATTAAAAGGTTTACACACTAATGACAGACAGCCTAAAATAATTAAAAGGTTTACACACTAATGACAGACAGCCTAAAATAATTAAAGGTTTACACACTAATGACAGACAGCCTAAAATAATTAAAGGTTTACACACTAATGACAGACAGCCTAAAATAATTAAAGGTTTACACACTAATGACAGACAGCCTAAAATAATTAAAGGTTTACATACTAAGGCTTCGAGAACATGTTCTAATGACCCGGATATAACCGCGCGGGTTATGAGTCAACACATCACTAGAGGAACCTTTGAGAACATGTTCTAATGACCATTACGGAAAGAGAAGGAGAGATGAGAAGGAGAGGAAAGAGAGAAGGAGAGAAGAGAGAGAAGGAGAGATGAGAGAGAGAAGGAGAGATGAGAAGGAGAGATGAGAGAGAAGGAGAGAAGAGAGAGAAGGAGAGAGTAGAGGAAAGAGAGGGAAGGAGAGATGAGAGATGGAAAGATGAGAGAGAGTAGAGGACAGAGAGAGAAGGAGAGATGAGATATGAGAGAGAGAAGGAGAGTTGGAGAGATGAGAGAGAGAAGGAGAGATGAGAGAGAGAGAAGGAGAGATGAGAGAGAGACGGGGAGATGTGAGAGAGTAGGAGAGATGAGAGAGAGGAGAGAAGGAGAGATGAGATATGAGCGAGAGAAGGAGAGAGAGTGAAGGAGAGGAGTAGAGAGAGTAGAGGAAAGAGAGGATATATGAGAGAGAGAAGGAGAGATGGAGAGATGAGAGAGAGAAGGAGAGGAGTAGAGAGAGTAGAGGAAAGAGAGGATAGATGAGAGAGAGAAGGAGAGATGGAGAGAGAGGAGAGATGAGAGAGATGGAAAGATGAGAGAGAGGGAGAGAGAGAACTCCAGAGGAAGTGTTCCACTATAAATTGGTCACAAAGCAGGAAGCATCAATGTACCTAAATCCCTGATGATTTCCCAACATGCACCTCAGCACCAACACCGCCTCCTAACACTTTCACCCCATCTGTGACTCCAGGGCGCAATTTAGAATGGAGGCCTCTGGGAGATTTCAGAGTGGAATATTGTAGGAAGGGAAGAGATATTCTGGAAGTGTGTGGCTGGTACACTACTCATCCACTCCTCAGAGCATCTAACAGGTTGGCTGCTTCCTGATTCAAAACATGTCTCATTTCTCAAAACATGTCTGAGAGAGATGAAGGGGGGAGAGTAAGAGAGAGATGGGGAGAGAGAGGGAGGGGGAGAAAGTGAGAGATGGGGAGAGGGAGAAAGTGAGAGATGGGGAGAAAGAGGGAGTGAGAGAAAAGGAGAGAAAAGGAGAGGGAGAGGAGAGGGAGTGGGAGAAAGTGAGAGATGGGGAGAGGGAGAAAGTGAGAGATGGGGAGAGAGAGGGAGTGAGAGAAAAGGAGAGAAAAGGAGAGGGAGAGGAGAGGGAGTGGGAGAAAGTGAGAGATGGGGAGAGGGAGAAAGTGAGAGATGGGGAGAGAGAGGGAGTGAGAGAAAAGAAGAGAAAAGGAGAGGGAGAGGAGAGGGAGTGGGAGAAAGTGAGATGGGGAGAGGGAGAGATGGGGAGAGAGAGGGAGTGAGAGAAAATAAGAGAAAAGGAGAGGGAGAGGAGAGGGAGTGGGAGAAAGTGAGAGATGGGGAGAGGGAGAGATGGGGAGAGAGAGGGAGTGAGAGAAAAGAAGAGAAAAGGAGAGGGAGAGGAGAGGGAGTGGGAGAAAGTGAGAGATGGGGAGAGGGAGAGATGGGGAGAGAGAGGGAGTGAGAGAAAAGAAGAGAAAAGGAGAGGGAGAGGAGAGGGAGTGGGAGAAAGTGAGAGATGGGGAGAGGGAGAAAGTGAGAGATGGGGAGAGAGAGGGAGTGAGAGAAAAGAAGAGAAAAGGAGAGGGAGAGGAGAGGGAGTGGGAGAAAGTGAGATGGGGAGAGGGAGAGATGGGGAGAGAGAGGGAGTGAGAGAAAATAAGAGAAAAGGAGAGGGAGAGGAGAGGGAGTGGGAGAAAGTGAGAGATGGGGAGAGGGAGAGATGGGGAGAGAGAGGGAGTGAGAGAAAAGAAGAGAAAAGGAGAGGGAGAGGAGAGGGAGTGGGAGAAAGTGAGAGATGGGGAGAGGGAGAGATGGGGAGAGAGAGGGAGTGAGAGAAAAGAAGAGAAAAGGAGAGGGAGAGGAGAGGGAGTGGGAGAAAGTGAGAGATGGGGAGAGGGAGAGAGTGGGAGAGAGAGGGAGTGAGAGAAAAGAAGAGAAAAGGAGAGGGAGAGGAGAGGGAGTGGGAGAAAAGGAGAGAAAAGGAGAGGGAGAGGAGAGGGAGAGGGAGAAAGTGAGAGATGGGGAGAGAGAGGGAGTGAGAGAAAAGGAGAGAAAAGGAGAGGGAGAGGAGAGGGAGTGGGAGAAAAGGAGAGAAAAGGAGAGGGAGAGGAGAGGGAGTGGGAGAAAGTGAGAGATGGGGAGAGAGAGGGAGTGAGAGAAAAGAAGAGAAAAGGAGAGGGAGAGGAGAGGGAGTGGGAGAAAGTGAGAGATGGGGAGAGGGAGAGATGGGGAGAGAGAGGGAGTGAGAGAAAAGGAGAGAAAAGGAGAGAAAAGGAGAGAAAAGGAGAGAAAAGGAGAGAAAAGGAGAGAAAAGGAGAGGGAGAGGAGAGAAAAGGAGAGAAAAGGAGAGGGAGAGGAGAGGGAGTGAGAGGGAAGGAGATGACAAAGGAAAGAGATGGATGTTTTCCACACCCTTCTGATTGTTGGGCTTTCCTCATCTCATGGAGTGAAGAAGTGTGTGTGTGTGTGTGTGTGTGTGTGTGTGTGTGTGTGTGTGTGTGTGTGAGAGCATTTGGTTCATCCACCCATCTGGAGAGGAAAGGGACTTTAACAGCATAACCAATATCCTGCTGAAAGCTTCCCCTCGTTACTATTGATACTAACACATTGATTATGACTGATCGATTGGCTTTAAAGCACAGTGTAATGTGAAGCACATCTGGAGATCGCCGAGCGGCCATGTTGCCAGATGGTTCTGTTCCAGAGGGAACAGGGTTCCATTATAGGAACCCTCTGAGCCAGCGAAGGCTTTAGACAGCGAGCTGCAAGGGGCTAAACATGGATTTAACAATTTTATTTTTTTACAAACCAAATAACTATCTGGAAGTACTGTGCCATATGTTTAGTTTGTCCCAAATGTCACCCCCAATTCCCTTCGTAGTGCACTACTTTTGACCAGGGTCCTATGAAAAGTAGTGCGCTATAATAGGGAATAGGAAGGAAGCCATTTGGGACGAACTCCCTTACTTTCTCTTAGAAATGGTAATGAACACTCCAGCCGTGGCTTTCATTAAACTGGCACACGTGTAACTGATATCACATGGTCAGACACACATCACAGCCATCTATACTGGGACACCACTACTAGAGGACACACACATCACAGCCATCTATACTGGGACACCACGACTAGAGGACACACACATCACAGCCATCTATACTGGGACACCACTACTAGAGGACACACACATCACAGCCATATATACTGGGACACCACGACTAGAGGACACACACATCACAGCCATCTATACTGGGACACCACTACTAGAGGACACACACATCACAGCCATCTATACTGGGACACCACGACTAGAGGACACACACATCACAGCCATCTATACTGGGACACCACTACTAGAGGACACACACATCACAGCCATATATACTGGGACACCACGACTAGAGGACACACACATCACAGTCATCTATACTGGGACACCACTACTAGAGGACACACACATCACAGCCATCTATACTGGGACACCACGACTAGAGGACACACACATCACAGCCATCTATACTGGGACACCACTACTAGAGGGTACAAACCCTGCTACTCTATAGACACACATCACAGTCATCTATACTGGGACACCACGACTAGAGGACACACACATCACAGCCATCTATACTGGGAACCACTACTAGAGGACACACACATCACAGCCATCTATACTGGGACACCACTACTAGAGGACACACACATCACAGCCATCTATACTGGGACACCACGACTAGAGGACACACACATCACAGCCATCTATACTGGGACACCACTACTAGAGGGTACAAACCCTGCTACTCTATAGACACACATCACAGTCATCTATACTGGGACACCACGACTAGAGGACACACACATCACAGCCATCTATACTGGGAACCACTACTAGAGGACACACACATCACAGCCATCTATACTGGGACACCACTACTAGAGGACACACACATCACAGCCATCTATAATGGGACACCACTACTAGAGGACACACACATCACAGCCATCTATACTGGGACACCACTACTAGAGGACACACACATCACAGCCATCTATACTGGGACACCACTACTAGAGGACACACACATCACAGCCATCTATACTGGGACACCACTACTAGAGGACACACACATCACAGTCATCTATACTGGGACACCACTACTAGAGGACACACATCACAGCCATCTATACTGGGACACCACGACTAGAGGACACACACATCACAGCCATCTATACTGGGACACCACTACTAGAGGACACACACATCACAGCCATCTATACTGGGACACCACTACTAGAGGACACACACATCACAGTCATCTATACTGGGACACCACGACTAGAGGACACACACATCACAGTCATCTATACTGGGACACCACGACTAGAGGACACACACATCACAGTCATCTATACTGGGACACCACTACTAGAGGACACACACATCACAGTCATCTATACTGGGACACCACTACTAGAGGACACACACATCACAGCCATCTATACTGGGACACCACGACTAGAGGACACACACATCACAGCCATCTATACTGGGACACCACTACTAGAGGACACACACATCACAGCCATCTATACTGGGACACCACTACTAGAGGACACACACATCACAGCCATCTATACTGGGACACCACTACTAGAGGACACACACATCACAGCCATCTATACTGGGACACCACTACTAGAGGACACACACATCACAGCCATCTATACTGGGACACCACGACTAGAGGACACACACATCACAGTCATCTATACTGGGACACCACTACTAGAGGACACACACATCACAGTCATCTATACTGGGACACCACAACTAGAGGACACACACATCACAGCCATCTATACTGGGACACCACAACTAGAGGACACACACATCACAGTTATCTATACTGGGACACCACTACTAGAGGACACACACATCACAGCCATCTATACTGGGACACCACTACTAGAGGACACACACATCACAGCCATCTATACTGGGACACCACGACTAGAGGACACACACATCACAGCCATCTATACTGGGACACCACTACTAGAGGGAACAAACCCTGCTACTCTATAGACACACACATGGAGTCACTGGTCACTGTTATCGTGATAACATACTGCTTTACTCATCTCATATGTATATACTGTATTCTATTCTACTGTATTTTAGTCAATGCCACTCTGACATTGCTCATCTTAATATTTATATATTTCTTAATTCCATTATATTACTTTTAGATGTGTGTGTATTGTAGTGAATTGTTAGATATTACTGCACTGTTGGAGTCTGGAACACAAAGCATGTCACTACACCCTCAATAACACCTGCTAAATGTGTCTGTGTGTATAACATGTGATTTGATAATGTCTCAGATATCTCAGACACAGCACCATCTACATCCTCTCTGCGTTATTCCATTCACACATTCAATTGATGAAGACAGAGTGTAGAATGTAGAATGTTGACATGTAGAATGTAGCATGTCGAATGTTGACATGTAGAATGTAGAATGTTGACATGTAGAATGTTGACATGTAGAATGTAGAATGTTGACATATAGAATGTTGACATGTAGAATGTAGAATGTTGACATATAGAATGTAGAATGTTGACATGTAGAACACAGGAACAGAGTTCCAAGGATTCCGACATTCTAAAGAAATGGTCATATTCTGAAGCTGATGAGCGGTGTGGACCGGAACACACAAACATATCTGTTCCAGTAGTTTCCTGTTTCGCCCCCAGTCCGCCTGCCTTGACCAATGAATACATTACTACAGGAAGGGACAGGAAGAAAGGAGGAGAGATTGATGGATAAATAAAGAGAGGAGAGATAGAGAGGAGAGATAGAGAGGAGAGATAGAGAGGAGAGAGAGGAGAGATAGAGAGGAGAGATAGAGAGGAGAGATAGAGAGGAGAGAGAGGAGAGATAGAGAGGAGAGAGAGAGAGGAGAGATAGAGAGGAGAGATAGAGAGGAGAGATAGAGAGGAGAGATAGAGAGGAGAGATAGAGAGGAGAGATAGAGAGGAGAGAGAGAGGAGAGAGAGGAGAGATAGAGAGGAGAGATAGAGAGGAGAGAGAGGAGAGATAGAGAGGAGAGATAGAGAGGAGAGAGAGGAGAGATAGAGAGGAGAGAGAGAGAGGAGAGAGAGAGATAGAGAGGAGAGAGAGAGAGGAGAGAGAGGAGAGATAGAGAGGAGAGAGAGAGGAGAGAGAGGAGAGATAGAGAGGAGAGAGAGAGGAGAGGGAAGATGAGAGAGAGGAGAGATAGAGAGGAGAGAGAACAAGAGGTATAGAGAGAGGAGAGAGAGAGGAGAGTGGAGATGAGAGAGAGGAGAGATAGAGAGGAGAGAGCGCCAGAGGTATAGAGAGAGGAGAGAGAGAGGAGAGGGGAGATGAGAGAGAGGAGAGATAGAGAGGAGAGAGCGCCAGAGGTATAGAGAGAGTTGAGAGAGGAGAGGGGAGATGAGAGAGAGGAGAGATAGAGAGGAGAGAGAACAAGAGGTATAGAGAGAGGAGAGAGAGAGGAGAGGGGAGATGAGAGAGAGGAGAGATAGAGAGGAGAGAGCGCCAGAGGTATAGAGAGAGGAGAGAGAGAGGAGAGGGGAGATGAGAGAGAGGAGAGATAGAGAGGAGAGAGCGCCAGAGGTATAGAGAGAGGAGAGAGGAGAGGGGAGATGAGAGAGAGGAGAGATAGAGAGGAGAGAGAACAAGAGGTATAGAGAGAGGAGAGAGAGAGGAGAGATGAGAGAGAGGAGAGATAGAGAGGAGAGAGAACAAGAGGTATAGAGAGAGGAGAGAGAGAGGAGAGATGAGAGAGGAGAGATAGAGAGGAGAGAGAACAAGAGGTATAGAGAGAGGAGAGAGAGAGGAGAGATAGAGAGGAGAGAGAACAAGAGGTATAGAGAGAGGAGAGATAGAGAGGAGAGAGAGACAGAGGTGGAGAGAGAGGAGAGAGGAGAGAGAGATAGAGGTATGGGGAGGAGCGCCAGAGGTATAGAGGTATATGGGGAGGAGCGCCAGAGGTATAGAGAGAGGAGAGAGGAGAGGGGAGATGAGAGAGAGGAGAGATAGAGAGGAGAGAGAACAAGAGGTATAGAGAGAGGAGAGAGAGAGGGGAGATGAGAGAGAGGAGAGATAGAGAGGAGAGAGAACAAGAGGTATAGAGAGAGGAGAGAGAGAGGAGAGATGAGAGAGAGGAGAGATAGAGAGGAGAGAGAACAAGAGGTATAGAGAGAGGAGAGATAGAGAGGAGAGAGAGACAGAGGTGGAGAGAGAGGAGAGAGGAGAGAGAGATAGAGGTATAGAGAGAGGAGAGATAGAGAGGAGATAGAGAGATGAGAGATAGAGGAGAGAGAGGGGAGATAGAGAGAGAGAGAGAGAGAGAGGAGAGAGAGGAGAGAGAGGAGAGATATAGAGGAGAGAGAGCCAGAGGTATAGAGAGAGGAGAGATAGAGATATAGAGAGAGATGAGAGATAGAGAGGAGAGAGACAGAGGTATGGAGAGAGGAGAGATAGAGAGGAGAGGAGAGAGAGACAGAGGTATAGAGAGGAGAGATAGAGAGGAGAGAAAGCCAGAGGTATAGAGAGGAGAGAGAGTGGTGTATTGGGACCCCTGATGGTACAGTCATCCATAAAGAACACTTCTACTGAAGAGAAATGCAACATGTAATCAGTGTTTGCTGGTCAGAGTATTTTCTGAATCCTCACCGTGTCGGACCAAGATGAACAGAATGAAAACACAGAGCGAGACGGAGAGAGAGAGAGAGCGATGGAGACAGGGAGGAAACGGAGGTTGAGAGGAAGACGGCGTGTCGGTTCTATCCCATCACTCCTGCCTGTTGGTCGTGTCCAGACATAATTGAAACCCGGATTGGTTCTCTCCTCTGGCCATCTTCTCATGTTTCCGATTGGTCACAGGCAGCACAGGGCTGGGTGGTGGTTGGTGACAGGTTGGGGTCTGCTGCAGGTCTACACAGATTAACATGGTAGGGTGGAGGAATAGAGGGTAGAGGAGGGTGGAGGAATAGAGGGTAGAGGAGGGTAGAGGAATAGAGGAGGGTGGAGGAATAGAGGGTAGAGGAGGGTAGAGGAATAGAGGAGAGTGGAGGAATAGAGGGTAGAGGAGGGTGGAGGAATGGAGGAATAGAGGGTAGAGGAGGGTGGAGGAATAGAGGGTAGAGGAGGGTGGAGGAATAGAGGGTAGAGGAGGGTGGAGGAAAATAGGAGGGTAGAGGAGAGTGGAGGAATAGAGGGTAGAGGAGAGTGGGGGAATAGAGGAGGGTGTAGGCATGGAGGGTAGAGGAGGGTGGAGGAGGGTGGATGAGAGGAGGGTGGAGGAATAGAGGGTAGAGGAGGGTGGAGGGATAGAGGAGGGTGGAGGAAGGGAGGGTAGAGGAGGGTGTAGGAATAGAGGGTAGAGGAGGGTGTAGGAATAGAGGGTATAGGAGGGTGGGGGAATATAGGAGGGTAGAGGAGAGTGGGGGAATAGAGGAGGGTGTAGGCATGGAGGGTAGAGAAGGGTGGAGGAATAGAGGGTAGAGGAGGGTGGAGGAATAGAGGGTAGAGGAGGGTGGAGGAATAGAGGGTAGAGGAGGGTGGAGGAATAGAGGAGGGTGGAGGAATAGAGGAGGGTGGATGAATAGAGAGTAGAGGAGGGTGGAGGAAGAGAGGGTAGAGGAGGGTGGAGGAATGGAGTTTAGAGGAGGGTGGAGGGATAGAGGAGGGTGGAGGAAGGGAGGGTAGAGGAGGGTGGAGGGATAGAGGAAGGTGGAGGAAGGGAGGGTAGAGGAGGGTGTAGGAATAGAGGGTAGAGGAGGGTGGAGGAATATAGGAGGGTAGAGGAGAGTGGGGGAATAGTGGAGGGTGTAGGCATGGAGGGTAGAGGAGGGTGGAGGAATAGAGGGTAGAGGAGGGTGGAGGAATAGAGGAGGGTGGAGGAATAGAGGGTAGAGGAGGGTAGAGGAATAGAGGGTAGAGGAGGGTGGAGGAATAGAGGAGGGTGAAGGAATAGAGGGTAGAGGAGGGTGGAGGAATAGAGGGTAGAGGAGGGTGGAGGAATAGAGGAGGGTGAAGGAATAGAGGGTAGAGGAGGGTGGAGGTAACATGGATGACTGGGGGGATGGAGGGTGGTACTACTACCTACATTAGCTCTGTAGCAGACACTGATTAAGATGGAGGGGTTGGGGTGGAGGCCAACACCCTGCCCAGATGGTGCAGTGGGCCCAGGGACCCATGTTGCTGTATAGCTGGAGCAGAGGTAGAGGACAGCGGAGGGAGGGGGAGAACACGAACCAGAGAACCAAGGTTAGGGTTAGACCAACACCTGGCTACCTCCGCAGGGAGGAAGAAGAGGAGGACGAAGCCCGCCCAGCCTCTCCCCTTGACAAACAGCAGCAGCTCTGACAGACGAACGCTGTGTATTCATTGGTTCAGGGAACTTGTGCATTTAGAGGGAAGTCAAAGTGGGGCGCGGTGGTGATACATGGGGACAGAGCCCAACATTTAGAGGGAAGTCGGGGTGCGGTGGTGATACATGGGGACAGAGCCCAACATTTAGAGGGAAGTCGGGGTGCGGTGGTAATACATGGGGACAGAGCCCAACATTTAGAGGGAAGTCGGGGTGCGGTGGTAATACATGGGGACAGAGCCCAACATTTAGAGGGAAGTCAAAGAGGGGCGCGGTGGTAATACATGGGGACAGAGCCCAACATTTAGAGGGAAGTCAAAGAGGGGCGCGGTGGTGATACATGGGGACAGAGCCCAACATTTAGAGGGAAGTCGGGGTGCGGTGGTAATACATGGGGACAGAGCCCAACATTTAGAGGGAAGTCGGGGTGCGGTGGTAATACATGGGGACAGAGCCCAACATTTAGAGGGAAGTCAAAGAGGGGCGCGGTGGTAATACATGGGGACAGAGCCCAACATTTAGAGGGAAGTCAAAGTGGGGCGCGGTGGTAATACATGGGGACAGAGCCCAACATTTAGAGGGAAGTCGATGTGCGGTGGTAATACATGGGGACAGAGCCCAACATTTAGAGGGAAGTCAAAGTGGGGCGCGGTGGTAATACATGGGGACAGAGCCCAACATTTAGAGGGAAGACAAAGTGGGGCGCGGTGGTAATACATGGGGACAGAGCCCAACATTTAGAGGGAAGTCAAAGAGGGGCGAGGTGGTAATACACGGGGACAGAGCCCAACATTTAGAGGGAAGACAAAGTGGGGCGCGGTGGTAATACATGGGGACAGAGCCCAACATTTAGAGGGAAGTCGGGGTGCGGTGGTAATACATGGGGACAGAGCCCAACATTTAGAGGGAAGTCAAAGAGGGGCGCGGTGGTAATACATGGGGACAGAGCCCAACATTTAGAGGGAAGTCAAAGTGGGGCGCGGTGGTAATACATGGGGACAGAGCCCAACATTTAGAGGGAAGTCAAAGTGGGGCGCGGTGGTAATACATGGGGACAGAGCCCAACATTTAGAGGGAAGTCGGGGTGCGGTGGTAATACATGGGGACAGAGCCCAACATTTAGAGGGAAGTCGGGGTGTGATGGTGATACATGGGGACAGAGCCCAACATTTAGAGGGAAGTCAAAGTGGGGCGCGGTGGTAATACATGGGGACAGAGCCCAACATTTAGAGTGAAGTCGGGGTGCGGTGGTAATACATGGGGACAGAGCCCAACATTTAGAGGGAAGTCGGGGCTTGGTGGTAATACATGGGGACAGAGCCCAACATTTAGAGGGAAGTCGGGGTGCGGTGGTAATACATGGGGACAGAGCCCAACATTTAGAGGGAAGTCGGGGTGCGGTGGTAATACATGGGGACAGAGCCCAACCTGTCCCACGCCTCCCTCTAACGACTGCTAGATGTGTGTGTTCTAATGACATTTTATTAGTGAAATGCTTCGTAAACAGCCGACGTGGACTAGGTGTGTGTGTGTGTGTGTGTGTGTGTGTGTGTGTGTGTGTGTGAGTGTGAGTGTGTGTGTGTGTGTGTGTGTAGTGTGTGTGTGTGTGTGTGTGTGTGTGTGTGTGTAGTGTGTGTGTGTGTGTGTGTGTGTGTGTGTGAGTGTGTAGTGTGTGTGTGTGTGTGTGTGTGTGTGTGTGTAGTGTGTGTGTGTGTGTAGTGTGTGTGTGTATCTGATGTGGTTACTGTATGCAGCAGGAGTCTGAACAGGAACGACCCTCTGATCTCAAGACTGATATAAATGTGTTTCAACACATAAACATGAACATCTAACTAAAGGAAATTCTACACAGCCAATTCAGGATCTACCGGAAACCTCTTTCCTCTTCCTCCCCCACCGCGGCTACTCATCATCAGACTATTTCAGAGAGGAAGACATGGCTGGAGAAAGATGACAGGCCCTTCAGTCCAAACTAACTCTAAGTGATAGAATCACAACCCTAACGCTGTCTGCAAGGCAATCGGCTCGGTCACTGCTTAAAGTCCCAGGACAGTCAAAAACAGCTAGTTTTCAGCCCCCCCCCCCCCCCCCCCCCCCCCCCCCCCCCCCCCCTCCTCTAATCAGACCACTCCCAGACAGTCCTAGCCAAATTGTTGCTTGTGAAATTGCCATTTGTTAAGAAGCTATTTTCATATCTTTTGGACAATTTT
>NW_027257964.1:117500-155000 GCF_045791955.1 Oncorhynchus clarkii lewisi
AGGATAATCATTCTACAGGACTTAGAGAGGAGAGAGACAGAACACATCACATCTTAACCCAGGATAATCATTCTACAGGACTTAGAGAGGAGAGAGACCGAACACATCTTAACCCAGGATAATCATTCTACAGGACTTAGAGGAGAGAGAGACTGAACACATCTTAACCCAGGATAATCATTCTACATGACTTAGAGAGGAGAGAGACAGAACACATCACATCTTAACCCAGGATAATCATTCTACAGGACTTAGAGAGGAGAGAGACCGAACACATCTTAACCCAGGATAATCATTCTACAGGACTTAGAGAGGAGAGAGACCGAACACATCTTAACCCAGGATAATCATTCTACAGGACTTAGAGAGGAGAGAGACCGAACACATCTTAACCCAGGATAATCATTCTACAGGACTTAGAGAGGAGAGAGACCGAACACATCTTAACCCAGGATAATCATTCTACAGGACTTAGAGAGGAGAGAGACCGAACACATCTTAACCCAGGATAATCATTCTACAGGACTTAGAGAGGAGAGAGACCGAACACATCTTAACCCAGGATAATCATTCTACAGAACTTAGAGAGGAGAGAGACCGAACACATCTTAACCCAGGATAATCATTCTACAGGACTTAGAGAGGAGAGAGACCGAACACATCACATCTTAACCCAGGATAATCATTCTACAGGACTTAGAGAGGAGAGAGACTGAACACATCTTAACCCAGGATAATCATTCTACAGGACTTAGAGAGGAGAGAGACCGAACACATCTTAACCCAGGATAATCATTCTACAGAACTTAGAGAGGAGAGAGACCGAACACATCTTAACCCAGGATAATCATTCTACAGGACTTAGAGAGGAGAGAGACCGAACACATCTTAACCCAGGATAATCATTCTACAGGACTTAGAGAGGAGAGAGACCGAACACAGCACAACGGCACAAATAAATCAGAGACGCTGGTGTGTCCTCAACGGCTCTCTATTCCCTATATAGTGCACTACTTTGGACCTGGACCCATAACGCACCATATAGGGAATAGGGTGCTGTTTGAGACGCTCACTGAGAGGCTGCTGTGCTGAGAAGGCACTAAACAGTCCCTCAGGCCAAGATCTGACATCTCAGACAGGAAGAGACATCCAATTATTACCAGACAGAAGAAGAGAGAGAAGATAGAGAGGGAGAAGAGAGAGAAGTAAGTGAAGGAGAGAGAGGGAGAAGAGAGAAAGAGAGACAGAGGGGGAGAGAGAGAGAGGGTGAAGTGAGGGAGAGAGAGAGGGATAAGTAAGTGAGGGAGAGAGAGAGGGAAAGAGAGAAAGAGGGAGAGAGGGACAGAGGGGGAGAGAGAGAGAGGGAGAAGTAAGTGAGGGATAGAGAGGGAGAAGAGAGAAAGAGAGGGACAGAGAGAGAGAGAGGGACAGAGAGAGAGGGACAGAGAGAGAGGGACAGAAAGAGAGGGACAGAGAGAGAGAGGGACAGATCATGAGAAAACAAAAAGATAATTACTTGACACATTGGAAAGAATTAACAAAAAAACAGAGCAAACTAGAATGCTATTTGGCCCTAAACAGAGAGTACACAGCGGCAGAATACCTGACCACTGTGACTGACCCAAAATTAAGGAAAGCTTTGACTATGTACAGACTCAGTGAGCATAGCCTTGCTATTGAGAAAGCCTGTCTTCTCTTGAGAGCCATGTCTGCCTACGGCGGCCTATGTGCTCACTGCCCACAAAATGAGGTGGAAACTGAGCTGCACTTCCTAACCTCCTGCCCAATGTATGACCATATTAGAGAGACATATTTCCCTCAGATTACACAGATCCACAAAGAATTCGAAAACAAATCCAATTTTGATAAACTCCCAGCAGCAAGATTTGTGACTTGTTGCCACGAGAAAAGGGCAACCAGTGAAGAACACACACCATTGTGTACTTTAACCATTTGTACATTGTTAAAACACTGTATATATATACTATGACATTTGTAATGTCTTTACTGTTTTGAAACCTCTGTATGTGTAATGTTTACAGTTCATTTTTATTGTTTATTTCACTTTATATATTCACTTTGTATGTTGTCTACCTCACTTGCTTTGGCAATGTTAACACATGTTTCACATGCCAATAAAGCCTATGAATTGAATTGAATTGAATTGAGAGAGGGACAGAGAGAGAGAGGGGCAGAGAGAGAGAGAGAGACAGAGAGAGAGGGACAGAGAGAGAGGGAGAGAGAGAGAGGGACAGAGAGAGAGAGACAGAGAGAGAGGGACAGAGAGAGAGGGACAGAGAGAGAGGGACAGAGAGAGAGAGAGACAGAGAGAGAGGGACAGAGAGAAAGGGACAGAGAGAGAGGGACAGAGAGAAAGGGACAGAGAGAGAGGGACAGAGAGACAGAGAGAGAGGGACAGAGAGAGAGGGACAGAGAGAGAGGGAGAGAGAGAGAGAGGGACAGAGAGAGAGGGAGAGAGAGAGAGAGACAAAGAGAGAGAGAGAGAGAGACAAAGAGAGAGAGAGACAGAGAGAGAGAGAGGGACAGAGAGAGGGACAGAGAGAGAGAGGGACAGAGAGAGAGAGGGACAGAGAGAGAGAGAGGGACAGAGAGAGAGAGGGACAGAGAGAGAGAGGGACAGAGAGAGAGAGGGACAGAGAGAGAGAGGGACAGAGAGAGAGAGGGACAGAGAGAGAGAGAGAGAGAGAGAGAGTGACAGAGAGAGTGGGACAAAGAGAGAGAGGGGCAGAGAGAGAGAGAGACAGAGAGAGAGAGGGACAGAGAGACAGAGAGAGAGAGACAGAGAGACAGAGAGAGAGGGACAGAGAGAGAGGGACAGAGAGAGAGGGACAGAGAGAGAGAGGGACAGAGAGAGAGAGGGACAGAGAGAGAGAGGAAAACATAACATCAGCGTTGGAGGAGAGGTTGACATCCTCTGCCAAGCTTCAAAGCTACGCATGGCGCTCTTTCACAACATGGGGGTGTGAAGGATGGCAGGAAGGGAGGGGCTCCTGTCCTTGTCAGGGACCTCAGTCTCTCAGTCTAACCCCCACCCCCTGTCTCTCACACACACACACACACACACACACTCCCCCGTTAGAGGAGTCAGTCAGAGTATTCTAGACAGCGACCTGTCTAAGGACTCTCTCTAACCAGGAAATGCATGTAAAAAAAAGGCTTCTGATGTGAAATTATTCATCCAGTCATTTGAATAATTCAAATTACTTAAAAAGGACTCCATTTTGTTTTTTTGGCAGGCTTCAGTGCTATTTACCTCTAATCACATTTGAATAAAAGCGTTATTACATTTAAAAAAAAAAATCTCAGATAAATGAATAAAACTGTCTATTGGTGAACTGGGCCAATCATAATTAGTCTTTACTTCTTATGCAGATTATTTTTTTGTACTCAAACCAAATAGCGAATCAAATTGAGGAGTGTATTTGTTTCATTTAGTGAGATAAGCAGAGGTACATTAACCCGAAACGCAAGAATTCTGATCACAGTTCATCAAATAAGGTTTTATTCATTTTATTCATGGGGCGGCAGGGTAGCCTAGTGGTTAGAGCGTTGCACTAATAACCGGAAGGTTGCAAGTTCAAACCCCCGAGCTGACAAGGTACATGTTGTCGTTCTGCCCCTGAACAGGCAGTTAACCCACTGTTCCAAGGCCGTCATTGAAAATAAGAATTTGTTCTTAACTGACTTGCCTAGTTAAATAAAGGTTAGATAAATAAAATGTATCATCTGGGATATTTTGGGGGGGAGATTTCCGTACTTATTCAAATGTATTTTGAGGTAAATAAGCAGCACTGAAATCTGCCTAAAATATCATCTCCGGAAATCAATCAAAGCTGCATAAAAGACAGTAGAGGGACAGCATGGATTTGCATTTCAACGACACTGGCGTGGTCGATGACCACGGACCTGCCAGAGGAAAGCATCTGTACGACGAACACTGAGATGGCGTTCTCCCAAACGCTCGCTTCGAGGTCTTTCTCCCAGACCAGCTAAACACTTTAAAACGCTCGCGTCGAGGTACCCCCCCTTTCTCCCAGACCAGCTAAACACTTTAAAACGCTCGCTTCGAGGTACCCTCCCCCCACCCACCCATCCTCCCACAAGAGGACCCCCACTGCTGTAGAGGACAGCGAGCGCTCCATCTCTGGGGGCTCATGTGGGTTAAGCCCTTCAAGCGGGTGAAAACATGCAGAGCAGCTGGTCCAGACGGTATCCTAGGACACGTCCTCAGGGCTCAGACCAACCGGTCCAGACGGTATCCTAGGACACGTCCTCAGGTCTCAGACCAGACGGTATCCTAGGACACGTCCTCAGGGCTCAGACCAACCGGTCCAGACGGTATCCTAGGACACGTCCTCAGGTCTCAGACCAGACGGTATCCTAGGACACGTCCTCAGGGCTAGACGGTATCCTAGGACACGTCCTCAGGGCTCAGACCAGACGGTATCCTAGGACACGTCCTCAGATCTCAGACCAGCCGGTATCCTAGGACACGTCCTCAGGGCTCAGACCAGACGGTATCCTAGGACACGTCCTCAGGGATCAGACCAGACGGTATCCTAGGACACGTCCTCAGGTCTCAGACCAGACGGTATCCTAGGACACGTCCTCAGGTCTCAGACCAGACGGTCCAGACGGTATCCTAGGACACGTCCTCAGGGCTCAGACCAGACGGTATCCTAGGACACGTCATCAGGGCTCAGACCAGACGGTATCCTAGGACCCGTCCTCAGGTCTCAGACCAGACGGTATCCTAGGACACGTCCTCAGGTCTCAGACCAGACGGTATCCTACGACACGTCCTCAGGTCTCAGACCAGCTGGTATCCTAGGACACGTCCTCAGGGCTCAGAACAGCTGGCTGTGTTCACGGATAAATTCAACCTTATCCCAGTCCGTGGTCCCCACATGCTTCAATATGTCCAGCGTTATCCCTGTAGAACTCATTATCCCTGTACCCAAGCCCTATAGAACTCATTATCTCTGTACCCAAGCAAAGGCAACCTGGCTAAATGACTACCACCCTGTAGAACTCATTATCCTATACACACACACACATCCACACACCCTAATTACACACACACACACACCCTACGTACACACACACACTCACCCTACGTACACACACACACACACACACACACACACACACACACACACACACACACACACACACACACCGTACATACACACACACACACCCTACGTACACACACACACACCCTACGTACACACACACACACACACACACAGTCAAACAGTAATAATGTGTGTTCCAGTCCAGCTCTGTGATAAAACACAACATGGAGTGTTGCTTAACAGTAATAATGTGTGTTCCAGTCCAGCTCTGTGATAAAACACAACATGGAGTGTTGCTTAACAGTAATAATGTGTGTTCCAGTCCAGCTCTGTGATAAAACACAACATGGAGTGTTGCTTAACAGTAATAATGTGTGTTCCAGTCCAGCTCTGTGATAAAACACAACATGGAGTGTTGCTTAACAGTAAACGCGGCTCCAATGTGACTGATACTTGTGGCCAAACCAGAACTTCCTCTTTCTAATCAGTTGATGGGTGTTCTTCATATTTAAAAACACACCAACGGTCTGGTCCCTTCTTGTTTCCGCAGCTCTTAACTGTTGACGAGCTCCTGGGCTTCTCTTTTTTCTGTCCTGCTCACGTCAACAACTTCTGCTGTCAGGCTCTTTCTCTCTCACACACACACACACACACTCTCTCACACACACTCACACACACACACACACACACACACACACACACGTTACCGTACACCGTGTCTGTTCTCAGGAACAAGTTAAACAAACATGTTCTACCACCAGTCACATTAAATAACAAGGCTTTCCACATTTGGACACCATGCATTTTAAGGACGTGTAGCTGTTATTGTAGTCAGTGGAACTGACATTGTGTGGTCAACCTGATGTACTTTACCTATCCTACATTTAACTATTAATGACATACACATTATGAGAGAAACTGGCCCTTACAGTAGAGCACTCATACAGCAACAGCCTTCACACAGAGCAACAGCCTTCACACCACAGCAACAGCCTTCACAGCAGAGCAACAGCCTTCACACAGAACAACAGCCTTCACACCACAGCAACAGCCTTCACAGCAGAGCAACAGCCTTCACAGCAGAGCAACAGCCTTCACACAGAACAACAGCCTTCACACCACAGCAACAGCCTTCACACCACAGCAACATCCTTTACAGCACAACAGCCTTCACACCACAGCAACAGCCTTCACACCACAGCAACATCCTTTACAGCACAACAGCCTTCACACCACAGCAACAGCCTTCACACCACAGCAACAGCCTTCACACCACAGCAACAGCCTTCACACCACACCAACAGTCTTCACACCACAGCAACAGCCTTCACACCACAGCAACAGCCTTCACACCACAGCAACAGCCTTCACACAGAGCAACAGCCTTCACACACAACAGCCTTCACACCACAGCAACAGCCTTCACACCACAGCAACAGCCTTCACACAGAGCAACATCCTTCACACCACAGCAACATCCTTCACACCACAGCAACATCCTTCACACCACAGCAACAGCCTTCACACAACAGCAACAGCCCCGAGTCCACCCTATACACTGCACTACTTTAGACCAGGGCCCTATTCCCTATATAGTGCACTACTTTAGACCAGGGCCCTATTCCCTATATAGTGCACTACTTTAGACCAGAGCCCTATTCCCTATATAGTGCACTACATTAGACCAGAGCCCTATTCCCTATATAGTGCACTACTTTAGACCAGAGCCCTATTCCCTATATAGTGCACTACATTAGACCAGAGCCATATTCCCTATATAGTGCACTACTTTAGACCAAAGCCCTATTCCCTATATAGTGCACTACATTAGACCAGAGCCCTATTCCCTATATAGTGCACTACTTTAGACCAAAGCCCTATTCCCTATATAGTGCACTACATTAGACCAGAGCCCTATTCCCTATATAGTGCAGTAATTTAGACCAGAGCCCTATTCCCTATATTGTGCACTACTTTAGACCAGAGCCCTATTCCCTATATAGTGCACTACTTTAGACCAGTGCCCTATGGGTAGTAGTGCACTATAAATGGAATAGGGTCCCATTTGGAACGTGTCCATCCTCTCCGTCCAATAAAAACACCACCGTGTGTTCACATGACCCCTTCATGACCCCTCCATGGCAAACTAAACCAGCGCACTAGAGACAAGTCAATAAAACATGGTATTCCTCTTTAGTATTGAACTCCAATCTGCACTAAGACGACCGGTAAGACTTCCACACTGGGAAGAGAGAGATGAGAGAACAACGAACAGCGTTTAACAGCTTAAAATTTTTTACAAAATCACGTATGAATTCATCTTCATCGTGGACTCGGATGTCAGAAGGCCTCAGGGAGACTGTTATGCTTTTTCCATTTAGTAATAGCGATGCCAAACGCCTGGTATTATGTGATAAACCACAAGTATTAGACTACACTGTAATACTGCACTATACCTGAGGTAAAAACACACAAAAACACACAGTACTTTAACTTATCCATGTAATACACCCAGGGAACTGATAGGAACTACCCCCCCCTGATAACTGCCTGACACAACGATTGGCTGGTTAACCTGATTGGTTGGGTGTGATTCCAGAACTGTCCTATCACTGCTCTGTGACTGACAGGCAGGCCCGTGTTGCTGACAGACTCCACACACACAGAGAGACAGATAATGAATAATGCTTTTGGGGGAGGCGTGTCCGTCCATCCGTCTGCCTTAGATAGAAACATGATGAGACGTGTCAGTCTATGTGGAGAGGCATGATGAAATCAGCTGTCCAATCAGGACGGATTAACAGACGGTTGTCGGAGAGCATTAAAAAGGGACCTGTCGTTTCATTGGCTCTGAACGGGGCTTGTTGATGATAGAAATGAGGGGCAGTTACTAGAAATAAAGCAACATGGACAGTGAGGAAGTCTGTCTGCCGTTAGTTAGTTAGTTAGTTAGTTAGTTAGTTAGTTCATTAGTTAGTTCATTAGTTAGTTAGTAGTGGTGTGTTAGTTGGCTCTGAACTGGGCTTGTTGATGATAGAAATGAGGGGCAGTTACTAGAAATAAAGCAACATGGACAGCGAGGAAGTCTGTCTGCCGTTAGTTAGTTAGTTAGTTAGTTAGTTAGTTAGTTTATTAGTTAGTTAGTTTGTTAGTAGTGGTGTGTTTGTTGGCTCTGAACTGGGCTTGTTGATGATAGAAATGAGGGGCAGTTACTAGAAATAAAGCCACATGGACAGTGAGGAAGTCTGTCTGCCGTTAGTTAGTTAGTTAGTTAGTTAGTTAGTTAGTTAGTTAGTTAGTTAGTTAGTAGTGGTGTGTTAGTTGGCTCTGAACTAGGCTTGTTGATGATAGAAATGAGGGGCAGTTACTAGAAATAAAGCCACATGGACAGTGAGGAAGTCTGTCTGCCGTTAGTTAGTTAGTTAGTTAGTTATTTAGTTAGTTAGTAGTGGTGTGTTAGTTGGCTCTGAACTGGGCTTGTTGATGATAGATATATGTGGCAGTTACTAGAAATAAAGCAACATGGACTGCGAGGAAGTATGTCTGCCGTTAGTTAGATAGTTACTTGTCTACAAAGAAACGTGAACAACTGTATCGATGTTGGGTGAAGAAGTCCAACGGACTTTAGCTAGTAGTGGTGTGTTGATATCCTACAACCCACTAGATCCCCCTGGTACCATCTCATACAACCCACTAGATCCCCATGGTACCATCTCCTACAACCCACTAGATCCCCATGGCACCATCTCCTACAACCCACTGGATCCGCCTGGTACAATCTCCTACAACCCACTAGATCCCCCTGGTACCATCTCCTACAACCCACTAGATCCCCCTGGTACCATCTCCTACAACCCACTAGATCCCCATGGTACCATCTCCTACAACCCACTAGATCCCCCTGGTGCTATCTCCAACAACCCACTAGATCTCCTGGTACCATCTCCAACAACCCACTAGATCCCCATCTCCAATAGCCCACTAGATCCCCCTGGTGCCATCTCCAACAACCCACTAGATCCCCATCTCCAACAGCCCACTAGATCCCCCTGGTGCCATCTCCTACAATCCACTAGATCCCATGGTGCTATCTCCAACAACCCACTAGATCCCCATCTCCAATAGCCCACTAGATCCTCCTGGTGCCATCTCCAACAACCCACTAGATCCCTATCTCCAACAACCCACTAGATCCCCCTGGTGCTATCTCCTACAACCCACTAGATCTCTATGGTACGATCTCCCACAACCCACTAGATCCCCATCTCCAACAACCCACTAGATCCCCTGGTGCGATCTCCAACAACCCACTAGATCCCCATCTCCAACAACCCACTAGATCCCCCTGGTGCTATCTCCTACAACCCACTAGATCCCCATCTCCTACAATCCACTAGATCCCCATCTCCTACAACCCACTAGATCCCCATCTCCTACAACCCACTAGATCCCCATCTCCAACAACCCACTAGATCCCCATCTCCAACAACCCACTAGATCCCCAATCTCCAACAACCCACTAGATCCCCATCTCCAACAAAGAGTTGATAGTTAGTAAAAGAAGGTGGTTTAAAGGAGTCAGTGTACCTGGAGCAGCAGCGTGATTGGTCGGCTGTAGACTCACCTTGGAAGGACTGTCTGGCTCTCTCCACGAGTTCCTCCACGGGGTAGCTGGCCAGGTCTCCTCTGGCATGCTTGGTTTTACAGTACGTACAGGCATTCAGACAACTGGAGAGAGAGAGAGAGAAGAGGAGGTCACGCCTCAGACAAACCTACATCTGATTTCAACAGACCAGTGAAGTTTATCAGTAGAACCGCCAGGACTTGAGACGTTACAAGCAGCGGCCAAGGAAGCCTTTTAGAAGGCGGCCATCTTAAAGAGATCTAGAGGTGTCGTAAGACAACAACAACACCAGGGTGTGTGTGTGTGTGATCAGGTGTACGAACGACCAAACACCCCCCTCTCCCAGGCAATCATATGGTTCATTAGATGATTCTGAGACCAAATAGCCTTTTAACTAAACGTTATAATATAGAGGAAGAACATATCTGAAGAGGGAAATGAACCAGGTGAGAGAACTGAATCTTTGGAGTGGTATAGTTGGTTGTTGTCCCCCCCCCTCCCTTCCTCCCTCCCTGGTTGCCCCCCCCCCCTCCCTCCCTCCCTCCCTCCCTCATCAAGGGCTCTTTTGATGTGAGTGCCGAGGTGGACAACTGCTTTCCTTTCAGACATGATCAATTGTTCTGGTTCTCCGTACGTCTGTCTCCTTCTGCTTGTTATATTTGCTGTGAAGTGAATCTGAGAGGAGAGAAGCACAGTGCAGGATGGCAGGTTTCCATTCCTTAGTGTGACTGGCTGGGCTGACTGGCTGGCTGGCTGGCTGACTGACTGACTGACTAGGCTGGCTGGGCTGGCTGGGTGGCTGGCTGGCTGACTGACTTGGCTGGCTGACTGACTAGGCTGGCTGGCTGGCTGACTGACTAGGCTGGCTGACTGACTGGCTGGCTGGGCTGACTGGCTGAGCTGAGCTGACTAGGCTGGCTGACTGACTGGCTGGCTGGCTGACTAGGCTGGCTGGCTGGCTGAGCTGAGCTGACTGGGCTGGCTGACTGGCTGAATTCCTCTGTTGCTGGCTGGCTGGCTGAATTCCTCTGTTGCTGGCTGACTGTTTAGCTGAGACGCTCAGGGCTTCTTTGAGTTCTCAGCTTTCCTGTTCCCCTGATGAGCTGTGTGTCCGGCTGAGTTCAGACAACTACAGCTCACACACACACAGCTCTTTCACACACACACATCCAAGAGCAGGCAGTGCCAAAACTTTGACATGGCGGTATCATGGCTGTTTCCAAGTTCTGGAAGAATGAAAGAGAGGAGAGAGAGACAACGGCTATATCAACATTACCTGTTCTCCACACAGATCCTCTCTCTCCCCTCCCTCCCTCTCTAGCTCTCTCTCCCTCTCTCTCTCTCCCTCCCTCCTTCTCTCTCTCCCTCTCTCCCCCCCCCTCCCTAGCTCTCCCTCCCTCCCTCTCTCTCTCTCCCTCCCTCCCTAGCTCCCTCTCTCCCTCCCTCCCTCTCTATCTTAACCACTAAGACACACACAGTGTCGTACAAAGCCTGTGCTGCTGGTTGTAGTGGTGTCTGGCCTTGACGTGCCAAGCTGCTGGGATTCAGGAGATCAATGATGCTACTGCTGTTGTCTTGCCTTAACCCGGGTTTCTAGAGAGGGCGAAACGAGTCTGTTTTTCATTGGTTTAAAGACAGCCAGAGGGATAAATGGAACAAATCAAATGGAAGAAAACAGAAATGATTCAAGCTGGCTGGTAGGAATGTTTTATATAGTTATATATTTATATATATAAATATATTTTTTTTTACAGGGACACATTTCTCTTTCACATTCCGAAGACTTTGTAAGCAAGATTTTTTTTGAGACCATGGTCAAACAACCGTGGAAACAAAGCCGTTTTATTTCTCTATGGTATATTTTAGGCCTCATGTTGGGAGGGATAAAGACTAGGTTGACTCCTGGACAAACAGTCTAAACTCCCCCGTCAGTTCAGAAGACTAGGATGGAGTAAACAGGGTCTGTCTAAACCCCCCTGTCAGTTCAGAAGACTAGGATGGAGTAAACAGGGTCTGGGAACATGCTCCAGTCTAAACCCCCGTCAGTTCAGAAGACTAGGATGGAGTAAACAGGGTCTGTCTAAACCCCCCTGTCAGTTCAGAAGACTAGGATGGAGTAAACAGGGTCTGGGAACATGCTCCAGTCTAAACCCCCGTCAGTTCAGAAGACTAGGATGGAGTAAACAGGGTCTGTCTAAACCCCCATCAGTTCAGAAGACTAGGATGGAGTAAACAGGGTCTGACTAAACCCCCCTGTCAGTTCAGAAGTCTAGGATGGAGTAAACAGGGTCTGTTTAAACCCCCGTCAGTTCAGAAGACTAGGATGGAGTAAACAGGGTCTGTTTAAACCCCCGTCAGTTCAGAAGACTAGGATGGAGTAAACAGGGTCTGATTAAACCCTGTCAGTTCAGAAGACTAAGATGGAGTAAACAGGGTCTGTCTAAACCCCCGTCAGTTCAGAAGACTAGGATGGAGTAAACAGGGTCTGATTAAACCCTGTCAGTTCAGAAGACTAGGATGGAGTAAACAGAGTCTGTCTAAACCCCCGTCAGTTCAGAAGACTAGGATGGAGTAAACAGGGTCTGATTAAACCCTGTCAGTTCAGAAGACTAAGATGGAGTAAACAGGGTCTGTCTAAACCCCCCTGTCAGTTCAGAAGACTAGGATGGAGTAAACAGGGTCTGTTTAAACCCTCGTCAGTTCAGAAGACTAGGATGGAGTAAACAGGGTCTGTCTAAACTCCCCTGTCAGTTCAGAAGACTAGGATGGAGTAAACAGGGTCTGTCTAAACTCCCCTGTCAGTTCAGAAGACTAGGATGGAGTAAACAGGGTCTGATTAAACCCCTGTCAGTTCAGAAGACTAGGATGGAGTAAACAGAGTCTGTCTAAACCCCCGTCAGTTCAGAAGACTAGGATGGAGTAAACAGGGTCTGTCTAAACTCCCCTGTCAGTTCAGAAGACTAGGATGGAGTAAACAGGGTCTGTCTAAACCCCCCTGTCAGTTCAGAAGACTAGGATGGAGTAAAGAGGGTCTGTTTAAACCCCCGTCAGTTCAGAAGACTAGGATGGAGTAAACATGGTCTGGGAAGCTGCTCCAGTCTAAACCCTGTCAGTTCAGAAGACTAAGATGGAGTAAACAGGGTCTGTCTAAACTCCCCTGTCAGTTCAGAAGACTAGGATGGAGTAAACAGGGTCTGTCTAAACCCCCCTGTCAGTTCAGAAGACTAGGATGGAGTAAACAGAGTCTGTCTAAACCCCCGTCAGTTCAGAAGACTAGGATGGAGTAAACAGAGTCTGTCTAAACCCCCCTGTCAGTTCAGAAGACTAGGATGGAGTAAACAGGGTCTGTTTAAACCCCGTCAGTTCAGAAGACTAGGATGGAGTAAACAGGGTCTGTTTAAACCCCTGTCAGTTCAGAAGACTAGGATGGAGTAAACAGGGTCTGTTTAAACCCCTGTCAGTTCAGAAGACTAGGATGGAGTAAACAGGGTCTTCTTAAACCCCTGTCAGTTCAGAAGACTAGGATGGAGTAAACAGGGTCTGTCTAAACCCCCGTCAGTTCAGAAGACTAGGATGGAGTAAACAGGGTCTGATTAAACCCCCGTCAGTTCAGAAGACTAGGATGGAGTAAACAGGGTCTGTTTAAACCCCGTCAGTTCAGAAGACTAGGATGGAGTAGACAGGGTCTGATTAAACCCCTGTCAGTTCAGAAGACTAGGATGGAGTAAACAGGGTCTATTTAAACCCCTGTCAGTTCAGAAGACTAGGATGGAGTAAACAGGGTGTTTAAACCCCCCTGTCAGTTCAGAAGACTAGGATGGAGTAAACAGGGTCTGTTTAAACCCTGTCAGTTCAGAAGACTAGGATGGAGTAAACAGGGTCTGTCTAAACCCCCCTGTCAGTTCAGAAGACTAGGATGGAGTAAACAGGGTCTGTTTAAACCCCCGTCAGTTCAGAAGACTAGGATGGAGTAAACATGGTCTGGGAAGCTGCTCCAGTCTAAACCCTGTCAGTTCAGAAGACTAAGATGGAGTAAACAGGGTCTGTCTAAACTCCCCTGTCAGTTCAGAAGACTAGGATGGAGTAAACAGGGTCTGTCTAAACCCCCCTGTCAGTTCAGAAGACTAGGATGGAGTAAACAGAGTCTGTCTAAACCCCCGTCAGTTCAGAAGACTAGGATGGAGTAAACAGAGTCTGTCTAAACCCCCCTGTCAGTTCAGAAGACTAGGATGGAGTAAACAGGGTCTGTTTAAACCCCGTCAGTTCAGAAGACTAGGATGGAGTAAACAGGGTCTGTTTAAACCCCTGTCAGTTCAGAAGACTAGGATGGAGTAAACAGGGTCTGTTTAAACCCCTGTCAGTTCAGAAGACTAGGATGGAGTAAACAGGGTCTGTTTAAACCCCTGTCAGTTCAGAAGACTAGGATGGAGTAAACAGGGTCTGTCTAAACCCCCGTCAGTTCAGAAGACTAGGATGGAGTAAACAGGGTCTGATTAAACCCCCGTCAGTTCAGAAGACTAGGATGGAGTAAACAGGGTCTGTTTAAACCCCGTCAGTTCAGAAGACTAGGATGGAGTAGACAGGGTCTGATTAAACCCCTGTCAGTTCAGAAGACTAGGATGGAGTAAACAGGGTCTATTTAAACCCCTGTCAGTTCAGAAGACTAGGATGGAGTAAACAGGGTGTTTAAACCCCCCTGTCAGTTCAGAAGACTAGGATGGAGTAAACAGGGTCTGTTTAAACCCCGTCAGTTCAGAAGACTAGGATGGAGTAGACAGGGTCTGATTAAACCCCTGTCAGTTCAGAAGACTAGAATGGAGTAAACAGGGTCTATTTAAACCCCTGTCAGTTCAGAAGACTAGGATGGAGTAAACAGGGTGTTTAAACCCCCCTGTCAGTTCAGAAGACTAGGATGGAGTAAACAGGGTGTTTAACCCCCCCCCCCCCCCCCCCAACAGTAAAAATACTAAATAGTGATTTACAAACCGAACCATTATAGTTGTCAATGAAGAAGAGTCACATGCCAACAATGATCTAGTCTCACAGAGTAACAATGAGACGAGCAGAAATAGACCATCCGTGACCAAATGATAACATACGGGCTTCAGTCTCATAGAAGCACAACACATTCATCTATTCAAGGACAGCACCCCCCCCTCCAGCTTAGTAACATTGCAAAGATCAGAAACTTTCTGTCCAAAAATGATGCAGAAAAATGTATCCATGCTTTTGTCATATCTAGATTAGACTACTGCAATGCTCTACTTTCCGGCTACCCGGATAAAGCACTAAATAAACTTCAGTTAGTGCTAAACACGGCTGCTAGAATCCTGACTAGAACCCAACAATGTGATCATATTACTCCAGTGCTAGCCTCTCTACACTGGCTTCCTGTCAAGGCAAGGGCTGATTTCAAGGTTTTACTGCTAACCTACAAAGCATTACATGGACTTGCTCCTACCCATCTTTCTGATTTGGTCCTGCCGTACATACCTACACGTACGCTACGGTCACAAGACGCAGGCCTCCTAATTGTCCCTAGAATTTCTAAGCAAACAGCTGGAGGCAGGGCTTTCTCCTATAGAGCTCCATCTTTATGGAACGGTCTGCCTACCCATGTGAGAGACGCAAACTCGGTCTCAACCTTTAAGTCTCTACTGAAGACTCATCTCTTCAGTGGGTCATATGATTGAGTGTAGTCTGGTCCAGGAGTGTGAAGGTGAACGGAAAGGCTCTGGAGCAACGAACCGTCCTTGCTGTCTCTGCCTGGCCGGTTCCCCTCTCTCCACTGGGATTCTCTGCCTCTAACCCTATTACAGGGGCTGAGTCACTGGCTTACTGGTGCTCTTTCATGCCATCCCTAGGAGGGGTGCGTCACTTGAGTGGGTTGAGTCACTGACGTGATCTTCCTGTCCGGGTTGGCGCCGCCCCTCGGGTTTGTGTCGCATGGAAGATGTTTGTGGGCTATACTCGGCCTTGTCTCAGGATAGTAAGTTGGTGGTTGAAGATATCCCTCTAGTGGTGTGGGGGCAGTGCTTTGGAAAAGTGGATGGGGTTATATCCTGCCTGTTTGGCCCTGTCCGGGGTATCGTCGGACGGGGCCATAGTGTCTCCCGACCCCTCCTGTTTCAGCCTCCAGTATTTATGCTGCAATAGTTTACGTGTCAGGGGGCTAGGGTCAGTCTGTTATACCTGGAGTATTTATCCTGTCTTATCTGGTGTCCTGTATGAATTTAAGTAATTCTCTCTCTCTCCCTTCCCTCCAGGAGACCCTGAGCCCTGGGACCACGCCTCAGGACTATCTGGCCTGATGACTCCTTGCTGTTCCCAGTCCACCTGGTTGTGCTGCTGCTCCAGTTTCAACTGTTCTGCCTGCGGCTATGGAACCCTGACCTGTTCACCGGACGTGCTACCAGTCCCAGACCTGCTGTTTTCAACTCTCTAGAGACAGCAGGAGCAGTAGAGATACTCTTAATGATCAGCTATGAAAAGTCAACTGACATTTACTCCTGAGGTGCTGACCTGTTTCACCTTCTACAACTACTGTGATTATTATTATCTGACCCTGCTGGTCATCTATGAACATTTGAACACCTTGGCCATGTTCTGTTATAATCACCACCCGGCACAGCCAGAAGAGGACTGGCCACCCCTCATAGCCTGGTTCCTCTCTAGGTTTCATCCTAGGTTTTGGCCTTTCTAATGACTTTTTCCTAGCCACTGTGCTTCTACATCACTTGCTGTTTGGGGTTTTAGGCTGGGTTTCTGTACAGCACTTTGCGACATCGGCTGATGTACGAAGAGTTTTATAAATAAATTTGATTGATATGTTACTAAGAATAAACCACTATTCACACACAGACTAAGAGTGTTTTATACAGTGCTGCAATCCTGCACATATAATAGCTCTCAAAACAGATGAGAGAGAGAGACAAAGAGAGAGAGAGAGAGCCTGAGAGAGAGAGAGAGAGCCCGAGAGAGAGAGAGAGAGAGAGAGAGAGAGAGAGAGAGAGAGAGAGAGAGCCCGAGAGAGAGAGAGCCTGAGAGAGAGCGAGAGAGAGAGAGAGATAGCCCGGGAGAAAGAGAAAGAGAGAGAGAGCCCGAGAGAGAGAGAGCCCGAGAGAGAGAGAGAGAGAGAGAGAGAGAGAGAGAGAGAGAGAGAGAGAGGAGAGAGAGAGAGAGAGCCCGGGAGAAAGAGAAAGAGAGAGAGAGCCCGAGAGAGAGAGAGCCCGAGAGAGAGAGAGGAGAGAGAGAGAGAGAGCCCGAGAGAGAGAGAGGAGAGAGAGAGAGAGAGAGAGAGAGAGAGAGAGAGAGGAGAGAGAGAGAGAGAGCCAGGGAGAAAGAGAAAGAGAGAGAGGAGAGAGAGCTAGAGATTTAGTTTAAAGACTAGTACTAATAATGCTGTGGTGGTCCAGTCAGAGAGAGAGAGAGAGAGATTTAGTGTAAAGACTAGTACTAATAATGCTGTGGTGGTCCAGTCAGAGAGAGAGAGAGAGAGATTTAGTGTAAAGACTAGTACTAATAATGCTGTGGTGGTCTAGTCAGATAGAGAGAGAGAGAGATTTAGTCTAAAGACTAGTACTAATAATGCTGTGGTGGTCCAGTCAGAGAGAGAGGAGAGAGAGAGAGAGCTAGAGATTTAGTCTAAAGACTAGTACTAATAATGCTGTGGTGGTCCAGTCAGATTTGAGGTGAACGGATGTCTTTGTAAGGAGATCTCCGGCACTTTCCCTGATTAGAATGGGCATTAAAGATGGCAGCTTAACATGACCTGGCCTCAGAGAGAACACTAACAGATGGGGCCCTCTCCCACTCTCCCATCATCCTGTCTCCCCCATGTAACCCCCTGTCAGGGTTTCTGTAACCAGAAATCTGTGGGTCTGGCTTCAGGAAGAGTCTACTCTCCTCCTTCCTCGTGTTTCTCCACAGCCTCCTCTCAAAACCCTACTCCCCCCTCTGGCCTGCAGCCTCTTCTCTCTTGGTTGTCCTGACAACAACTACATTGCTACAGTTACTGTAGTTTGTTGTCCTGACAACATCTACATTACTACATTTAATGTAGTTTATTGTCCTGATGTCTACATTACTACAGTTACTGTAGTTTGTTGTCCTGACAACAACTACATTACTACATTTACTGTAGTTTGTTGACCTGACAACGTCTACATTACTACATCTACTGTAGGTTGTTGTCCTGACAACGTCTACATTACCACTAGACAGAGCTACAATAGATAAAATCATACCAGGGAAACATGATCTCTGTTGAGTGAATTACAGCAAGGCAGAAATATGAAAAAAGTACCCAGGAAAAAGTCACACTTCTAACGTGATCTAAGACTTAAACATACGCAAGGTGGTTAATTATGTATTACTGTGGTAGCTGTGTGATGTTGGTTACTGACAGAGAAACGCGTCAGAAAAAGTGGAGCACTTGTTTTCAGACGCAGCTAGTTTGTGTAGTAGCAGCAGGGTCGCCTGAAGCAGAGGAGCTGTTAGTGTCTGTCAACCATCTCTCTACACTTCATCCATCCTCGCTGACAGACAGGAGAGCTGCCAACCTCTCTCTCTCATGTCTCTTTCTCTGTCTCTGACTGACTAAATACCTCACGGGACATCCCAAACTCTCTCTCTCTCCCTATCCCTCCTTCTCTCTCTCTCCCTCCTTCTCTCTCCCTCTGACTGACTGACTAAATACCTCACGGGACATCCCAAACCCTCTCTCCGTCCCCCCCCCCCATCTGAGTACCTCAAGGGACATCCCAACCACTCTGACAGGAGCATCTCAGGCTCATCACAACCACACTGGTTTCAAACAGAACCAGGCCAACAGTACCAGGCCAACAGAACCAGGCCAACAGAACCAGGCCAACAGAACCAGGCCAACAGAACCAGGCCAACAGAACCAGAATCCCACTGAATGAACTTTCAACACCAGTATTATTGTTATTTTAAAGACGTGACTAGAGACCGTGGAAAGGAGCAGCTTGGGATTTCATTGTATTATTGTTCAGTAATGTAGACGTACTTCTCCAAACGCGCGGCGCCCCCCCCCCCTCTACTTCTCCAAACGAGAGGCGCCCCCCCCCCCCTCCTCTCTAGACACCTGCAGTAACTCATTTCTGATTTCTTAACGACTGTAACCTGTCGTCTGAATGCCTCTTGCTGTGTTGCCGTGTGACTCTCTCCTCAAACATTAATTACACATGAAGGTGTACGAGAACAACATACTTCATCATTACGACACACACACACACACACACACACACACACAGGACAATGTACTACATCGTTATGGCTCAGAGGCAGGGAAGGCCCCTGGTGCAACAGCACACAGCTTTACCTCTGTCACACACACACACACACACACACACACACACACACACACACACCACACACACACACACACACACCACACACACACACACCTCTTTGTTATCCCCGTCAACACTGCAGATGATGGAGAGACAATAGCACTGGGTCCCCCCTGATCGACTCCTGGTCCCTCAATATATTAATTTGTGTCCCTGAGTGGAAACCTGCAATAAATTACACTGACCCCCCTCACTGGCAGACACACACCCAAGAGGACACTCCTAGGAGCTGCTGCCTCCCAGAACGGCTTCAAATACTATTCAAAATGTATTTCAAAAACTTTATCGGTGTTTAATTAAGCCGAAACAAATAAACCAATAAAACAGTCCCAGAACTGTAAAACCCCGCCCGTCTCACATTCCAGGGAGAGTGGGGCATTCTGGGCTGAAAGGATTTGAACGATGTCAAATAGTGTTTGAACCCATGTCCCCTATGAGCAGAGGAGGGAAAGCACTAAAGGGCCTAAACACTAAGCCTGTGATCTGCATTTAAACAACTAAAGCATTTATTCTCCATTAATTGGAAAGCAGCTGAATCTATGGCCACGTATTGTGTTTTACAGCTTTCTATTTAGAGACATTGATTAAAAAAATATATGAAAAAGGGGTTTGAACTTGAAGAGAAGTTGCAGGAAATCATCGTATTGTTTGTGTCAAACCAGGACAAGGAGGGTCGAGTGAATATTGAACCCAACACACAAAGTAGAAAACAATTAAATCCTTTCATAAGAGGCTCCTCAAAGTCAAAGTGGAATAAAACAGGCGAACACCACTGGGACGACTCCCACTGCTGGAATAAAACAGGCGAACACCACTGGGACGACTCCCACTGCTGGAATAAAACAGGCGAACACCACTGGGACGACTCCCACTGCTGGAATAAAACAGGCGAACACCACTGGGACGACTCCCACTGCTGGAATAAAACAGGGGAACACCACTGGGACGACTCCCACTGCTGGAACAAAACAGGCGAACACCACTGGGACGACTCCCACTGCTGGAATAAAACAGGGGAACACCACTGGGACGACTCCCACTGCTGGAACAAAACAGGCGAACACCACTGGGACGACTCCCACTGCTGGAATAAAACAGGCGAACACCACTGGGACGACTCCCACTGCTGGAATAAAACAGGGGAACACCACTGGGACGACTCCCACTGCTGGAATAAAACAGGCGAACACCACTGGGACGACTCCCACTGCTGGAATAAAACAGGCGAACACCACTGGGACGACTCCCACTGCTGGAATAAAACAGGCGAACACCACTGGGACGACTCCCACTGCAGGAATAAAACAGGCGAACACCACTGGGACGACTCCCACTGCAGGAATAAAACAGGGGAACACCACTGGGACGACTCCCACTGCAGGAATAAAACAGGGGAACACCACTGGGACGACTCCCACTGCAGGAATAAAACAGGGGAACACCACTGGGACGACTCCCACTGCAGGAATAAAACAGGGGAACACCACTGGGACGACTCCCACTGCAGGAATAAAACAGGGGAACACCACTGGGACGACTCCCACTGCAGGAATAAAACAGGGGAACACCACTGGGACGACTCCCACAGCAGGAATAAAACAGGCGAACACCACTGGGACGACTCCCACTGCTGGAATAAAACAGGCGAACACCACTGGGACGACTCCCACAGCAGGAATAAAACAGGCGAACACCACTGGGACGACTCCCACTGCTGGAATAAAACAGGCGAACACCACTGGGACGACTCCCACTGCAGGAATAAAACAGGCGAACACCACTGGGACGACTCCCACTGCTGGAATAAAACAGGCGAACACCACTGGGACGACTCCCACTGCTGGAATAAAACAGGCGAACAGGGACAACACACAGCAGACCTCACCACACTAACAGGGGAGTTTCTGAGCCAGTGGAAGAGCTGAAATGTCACCCAGGGACAACACACAGCAGACCTCACCACACTAACAGGGGAGTTTCTGAGCCAGTGGAAGAGCTGAAATGTCACCCAGGGACAACACACAGCAGACCTCACCACACTAACAGGGGAGTTTCTGAGCCAGTGGAAGAGCTGAAATGTCACCCAGGGACAACACACAGCAGACCTCACCACACTAACAGGGGAGTTTCTGAGCCAGTGGAAGAGCTGAAATGTCACCCAGGGACAACACACAGCAGACCTCACCACACTAACAGGGGAGTTTCTGAGCCAGTGGAAGAGCTGAAATGTCACCCAGGGACAACACACAGCAGACCTCACCACACTAACAGGGGAGTTTCTGAGCCAGTGGAAGAGCTGAAATGTCACCCAGGGACAACACACAGCAGACCTCACTACACTAACAGGGGAGTTTCTGAGCCAGTGGAAGAGCTGAAATGTCACCCAGGGACAACACACAGCAGACCTCACCACACTAACAGGGGAGTTTCTGAGCCAGTGGAAGAGCTGAAATGTCACCCAGGGACAACACACAGCAGACCTCACCACACTAACCATAGCTTTAACAGTTCAACCACTTCTGTTGGTTTGGCAATGCAGTACTGAATGGAACTAGGAACGCCAAGCATTGCTGCTGTACCTGCGATAACATCTGAAAAAAATGCACGACCCGATAGAATTTAATTTGATATGAAACCGCAGTGGAATGCCTATTGAACACACCACACCGGGCTGTCGACTGGCTGTCTACCAGTCTGGGCAGGTGAACTAACAGCACGATCAGGTGAGATAATGACCCTGAGATAATGCAGGAATGGGTGAACTAACAGCAGGATCAGGTGAACTCATCAACCTGAGATAATGTAGGAAGGAGTGAACTAACAGGATAATCAGATGAGATAATGAAGGAAAGGGGTGAACTAACAGCAGGATCAGGTGAACTCATCAACCTGGGATAATGTAGGAAGGAGTGAACTCATGACCCTGAGATAATGTAGGAAGGAGTGAACTCATGACCCTGAGATAATGTAGAAAGGGGCCCGTGTAACAACGCTAGCAGCAGAAGCCAAGATGAAATCTAAATCAGTAGAACAGGAAATCCCATTCAAGTCAATGGGTCTATAGTACTATTTCTATGGCAACAGCCTATAGGCCGCTCAGCCTCCACGCCACAGTACAGCAGCATTCCTTTAACACAATGCTCAGACAAGCTGAGGGGAAAACAGAGTGGCTCTGGAGACTAAACAAGAAGCTGCAGCAGTCAGAGAACTCACAGTGTTGTGTGTAACCTTCACTGAGAACAGATCAGGGTGTGTGTGTGTGTGTGTGTGTGTGTGGCGGCCTCACAGGGAGCATGAAGCACGAGACTAAATACAGAGAGAGTTCATTAGGTCAGAGACAAAGAGATGATTCAACACTAGAGACTTGGACACTGCACAGAGACGCTGCACAGAGACACAGCCTGGGACAGAGACAGATGGAGACTGGGACGCTGCACAGAGACACAGCCTGGGACAGAGACAGATGGAGACTGGGACGCAGCACAGACACACAGCCTGGGACAGAGACAGATGGGGACTGGGACACTGCACAAAGACACAGCCTGGGACAGAGACAGATGGAGACTGAGATGCTGCACAGAGACACAGCCTGGGACAGAGACAGATGGAGACTGGGACGCTGCACAGAGACACAGCCTGGGACAGAGACAGATGGAGACTGGGACACTGCACAGAGACACAGCCTGGGACAGAGACAGATGAGGGACTGGGACGCTGCACAGAGACACAGCCTGGGACAGAGACAGATGGGGACTGGGACACTGCACAGAGACACAGCCTGGGACAGAGACAGATGAGGACTGGGACACTGCACAGAGACACAGCCTGGGACAGAGACAGATGAGGACTGGGACACTGCACAGAGACACAGCCTGGGACAGAGACAGATGAGGACTGGGACACTGCACAGAGACACAGCCTGGGACAGAGACAGATGAGGACTGGGACACTGCACAGAGACACAGCCTGGGACAGAGACAGATGGAGACTGGGACGCTGCACAGAGACACAGCCTGGGACAGAGACAGATGAGGGACTGGGACGCTGCACAGACACACAGCCTGGGACAGAGACAGATGGAGACTGGGACACTGCACAGAGACACAGCCTGGGACAGAGACAGATGAGGGACTGGGACACTGCACAGAGACACAGCCTGGGACAGAGACAGATGGAGACTGGGACGCTGCACATAGACACAGCCTGGGACAGAGACAGATGGAGACTGGGACACTGCACAGAGACACAGCCTGGGACAGAGACAGATGAGGGACTGGGACACTGCACAGAGACACAGCCTGGGACAGAGACAGATGGGGACTGGGACACTGCACAGAGACACAGCCTGGGACAGAGACAGATGGAGACTGGGACACTGCACAGAGACACAGCCTGGGACAGAGACAGATGGGGACTGGGACACTGCACAGAGACACAGCCTGGGACAGAGACAGATGGGGACTGGGACGCTGCACAGAGACACAGCCTGGGACAGAGACAGATGAGGGACTGGGACACTGCACAGAGACACAGCCTGGGACAGAGACAGATGGGGACTGAGATGCTGCACAGAGACACAGCCTGGGACAGAGACAGATGAGGGACTGGGACGCTGCACAGAGACACAGCCTGGGACAGAGACAGATGAGGACTGGGACACTGCACAGAGACACAGCCTGGGACAGAGACAGATGGAGACTGGGACGCTGCACAGAGACACAGCCTGGGACAGAGACAGATGAGGGACTGGGACGCTGCACAGACACACAGCCTGGGACAGAGACAGATGGAGACTGGGACACTGCACAGAGACACAGCCTGGGACAGAGACAGATGAGGGACTGGGACACTGCACAGAGACACAGCCTGGGACAGAGACAGATGGAGACTGGGACGCTGCACATAGACACAGCCTGGGACAGAGACAGATGGAGACTGGGACACTGCACAGAGACACAGCCTGGGACAGAGACAGATGAGGACTGGGACGCTGCACAGAGACACAGCCTGGGACAGAGACAGATGAGGGACTGGGACACTGCACAGAGACACAGCCTGGGACAGAGACAGATGGAGACTGGGACGCTGCACAGAGACACAGCCTGGGACAGAGACAGATGAGGGACTGGGACGCTGCACAGACACACAGCCTGGGACAGAGACAGATGGAGACTGGGACACTGCACAGAGACACAGCCTGGGACAGAGACAGATGAGGGACTGGGACACTGCACAGAGACACAGCCTGGGACAGAGACAGATGGAGACTGGGACGCTGCACATAGACACAGCCTGGGACAGAGACAGATGGAGACTGGGACACTGCACAGAGACACAGCCTGGGACAGAGACAGATGAGGGACTGGGACACTGCACAGAGACACAGCCTGGGACAGAGACAGATGGGGACTGGGACACTGCACAGAGACACAGCCTGGGACAGAGACAGATGGAGACTGGGACACTGCACAGAGACACAGCCTGGGACAGAGACATATGGGGACTGGGACACTGCACAGAGACACAGCCTGGGACAGAGACAGATGGGGACTGGGACGCTGCACAGAGACACAGCCTGGGACAGAGACAGATGAGGGACTGGGACACTGCACAGAGACACAGCCTGGGACAGAGACAGATGGGGACTGAGATGCTGCACAGAGACACAGCCTGGGACAGAGACAGATGGAGACTGGGACGCTGCACAGAGACACAGCCTGGGACAGAGACAGATGGGGACTGGGACACTGCACAGAGACACAGCCTGGGACAGAGACAGATGGAGACTGGGACGCTGCACAGAGACACAGCCTGGGACAGAGACAGATGGAGACTGGGACACTGCACAGAGACACAGCCTGGGACAGAGACAGATGGAGACTGAGATGCTGCACAGAGACACAGCCTGGGACAGAGACAGATGGAGACTGGGACGCTGCACAGAGACACAGCCTGGGACAGAGACAGATGGGGACTGGGACACTGCACAGAGACACAGCCTGGGACAGAGACAGATGAGGACTGGGACACTGCACAGAGACACAGCCTGGGACAGAGACAGATGAGGACTGGGACACTGCACAGAGACACAGCCTGGGACAGAGACAGATGGAGACTGAGATGCTGCACAGAGACACAGCCTGGGACAGAGACAGATGGAGACTGGGACACTGCACAGAGACACAGCCTGGGACAGAGACAGATGGGGACTGGGACACTGCACAGAGACACAGCCTGGGACAGAGACAGATGGAGACTGGGACGCTGCACAGAGACACAGCCTGGGACAGAGACAGATGGAGACTGGGACGCTGCACAGAGACACAGCCTGGGACAGAGACAGATGGAGACTGGGACACTGCACAGAGACACAGCCTGGGACAGAGACAGATGGAGACTGAGATGCTGCACAGAGACACAGCCTGGGACAGAGACAGATGGAGACTGGGACACTGCACAGAGACACAGCCTGGGACAGAGACAGAGGTAAAGAGAGAGACTCAGACAAAGAGGTAAGAGAGAGAGTGAGAGACTCAGAGAAAGAGGTAAGAGAGAGAGAGAGAGAGACTCAGAGAAAGAGGTAAGAGAGAGAGAGAGACTCAGAGAAAGAGGTAAAGAGAGAGAGATACTCAGAGAAAGAGGTAAGAGAGAGAGAGAGACTCAGAGAAAGAGGTAAAGAGAGAGAGACTCAGACAAAGAGGTAAGAGAGAGAGAGAGAGACTCAGAGAAAGAGGTAAGAGAGAGAGAGAGACTCAGAGAAAGAGGTAAGAGAGAGAGAGAGAGACTCAGAGAAAGAGGTAAGAGAGAGAGACTCAGAGAAAGAGGTAAGAGAGAGAGAGACTCAGAGAAAGAGGTAAGAGAGAGAGACTCGGAGAAAGAGGTAAGAGAGAGAGAGACTTGGAGAAAGAGGTAAGAGAGAGAGAGACTCAGAGAAAGAGGTAAAGAGAGACTCAGAGAAAGAGGTAAAGAGAGACTCAGAGAAAGAGGTAAAGAGAGACTCAGAGAAAGAGGTAAGAGAGAGAAACCAGAGAAATAGGTAAAGAGAAAGAGAGACTCGGAGAAAGAGGTAAGAGAGAGACTCGGAGAAAGAGGTAAGAGAGAGAGAGACTCAGAGAAAGAGGTAAAGAGAGAGACTCAGAGAAAGAGGTAAAGAGAGAGACTCAGAGAAAGAGGTAAAGAGAGACTCAGAGAAAGAGGTAAAGAGAGAGAGACTCAGAGAAAGAGGTAAGAGAGAGAGACTCAGAGAGAGAGGTAAGAGAGAGAGAGAGACTCAGAGAAAGAGGTAAGAGAGAGAGACTCAGAGAAAGAGGTAAAGAGAGAGACTCAGAGAAAGAGGTAAAGAGAGAGACTCAGAGAAAGCGGTAAAGAGAGAGACTCAGAGAAAGAGGTAAGAGAGAAACTCAGAGAAATAGGTAAAGAGAAAGAGAGACTCAGAGAAAGAGGTAAGAGAGAGAGACTCAGAGAAAGAGGTAAGAGAGAGAGACTTAGAGAAAGAGGTAAAGAGAGAGACTCAGAGAAAGAGGTAAAGAGACTCAGAGAAAGAGGTAGAAAAGACTCAGAGAGAGGTAAAGAGAAAGAGAGAAATAATGAAAGAGGATGAGAGAGAGACAGAGAAAGAGAAAGAGAGCGATGAAAGAGAATGAGAGAGAGACAAAGAGAAAGAGAGAGGTAAAGAGAGAGATAATAAAAGAGAGGGACAGAGAAAGAGAGAGGTAAAGAGAGAGATAATAAAAGAGAGAGAGAGACAGAGAAAGAGAGGTAAAGAGAGATATAATAAAAGAGAGAGAGAGACAGAGAAAGAGAGGTAAAGAGAGAGATAATAAAAGAGAGAGAGGGACATAGAAAGAGAGAGATAATAAAAGAGAGACTCAGAGAAGGAGAGAGAAAAGACAGAGCTCTGCCTGGGGAGCAGATTAGTGCGTTTTAGCATCAGAGTTAGGAGACATGAGATGCCCTAAACGGAGGCCTTGTGTACCAGTGTGGCCTTAACCACTAGATCCAGGCTTAATCTGCTGCTCATCTCCCACTTCATCACATCTTTAATGACCCTCTATTACAGCACAGAGACTCAGACCTACTGAGACCCCCTCCACCACACACAGTAGGGCTGGGTATTACCAGGGACCTCACCACATCTTTAATGACCCTCTATTACAGCACAGAGACACAGAGACCTACTGAGACCCCCTCCACCACACACACAGTAGGGCTGGGTATTACCAGGGACTCACCATACCGTATCAACGTGATACTTACGTGGATACACCACATGTGTTACACTTCTCAAGGTTCTACATACATTATTAATCTATACTACGATTTGATTGTTATTTGATTTTCCAAACATATCGCTCGCGATACACAGCGTTCAAAACATTAGGAACACCTTCCTAGTATTGAGTTGCACCCCCTTTTGCCCTCAGAACGCCCAATTTTTCAGTTTTTGATTTGTTAAAAAAGTTTGAAATCCAATAAATGTCGTTCCACTTCATGATTGTGTCCCACTTGTTGTTGATTCTTCACAAAAAAATACAGTTTTATATCTTTATGTTTGATGCCTGAAATGTGGCAAAAGGTCGCAAAGTTCAAGGGGTCCGAATACTTTCGCAAGGCACTGTACCAGATCAGTAGAATAGGGCTGGGAATAGAGTGGTATAACATTACTCTAGACACCAGACATTAGAGAGGCCCAGCATTACTCTAGACACCAGACATCAGAGAGGCCCAGCATTACTCTACATACCAGACACCAGACATTAGAGAGGCCCAGCATTACTCTACATTCAAGTCATCAGAGAGGCCCAGCATTACTCTACATACCAGACATCAGAGAGGCCCAGCATTACTCTACATACCAGACACCAGACATTAGAGAGGCCCAGCATTACTCTACCATACCAGACATCAGTCATCAGAGAGGCCCAGCATTACTCTACCTACCAGACATCAATCATTAGAGAGGCCCAGCATTACTCTACCTACCAGACATCAGTCATCAGAGAGGCCCAGCATTACTCTACCTACCAGACATCAGAGAGGCCCAGCATTACTCTACCTACCAGACATCAGAGAGGCCCAGCATTACTCTACATACCAGACATCAATCATTAGAGAGGCCCAGCATTACTCTACATACCAGACATCAGAGAGGCCCAGCATTACTCTACCTACCAGACATCAGTCATCAGAGAGGCCCAGCATTACTCTACCATACCAGACATCAGTCATCAGAGAGGCCCAGCATTACTCTACATACCAGACATCAGTCATCAGAGAGGCCCAGCATTACTCTACCTACCAGACATCAGTCATCAGAGAGGCCCAGCATTACTCTACATACCAGACATCAGAGAGGCCCAGCATTACTCTACCTACCAGACATCAGTCATCAGAGAGGCCCAGCATTACTCTACATACCAGACATCAGAGAGGCCCAGCATTACTCTACATACCAGACATCAGTCATCAGAGAGGCCCAGCATTACTCTACATACCAGACATCAGAGAGGGCCCTCACTCACTTATTCTGCCCTCCACTCCTTTGGCCCAACCAAATGTCAATCAATTTCATAGTTTAAGTTGTAATATTTATTTGAGCTGAGGCGAGACTAAACAATCTGCGTGAGAGTTTGTTTGCTTTGGAAAATTAAAATTCTTCAGAGTGGATGGAACATGACAGGAGACAGGGCCTAGGACTGAGAGTGTGTGAGAGTGTGTGTGTGAGAGAGGGGGGAGATAGAGACATGGAGCTAGAGAGCCTCAGAAGGGGGAGGAGAGAGCAAAAGGAGAGAGAGATTGAGAGAGAGAGGGGGAGAGAGAGCGAAAGGAGAGGCTGTGAGTAGAGAGGAGAGAGAGGCAGTGAGTAGAGAGGAGAGAGAGGGAGGGAGGGAGGGAGGGAGGGAGGGAGGGAGGGAGGGAGGGAGGGAGGGAGGGAGGGAGGGAGGGAGGGACACATTTAGAGATGTGACAGAAGCTAGGTTTCCAGCCAATTGGCGACAGAGGTTCATGCGTATATCAACTGCCTTGTCCAGGGGCAGAACGACAGATATTTCTGTCATTTACCTTGTCAGCTCAGCTTGTCATGTTAAATTTTCGCTCAATAATTTTTTACTAATTATTATTAATTAGCTAAGTTTAAAGCCAACTTTAGTAGGACCATGTGCACTTTGTAATTTTAATTTTCCCTGGCAATTATACCACATAATAATACGGTCCTAAGAGTACATTATGGCTGGGCCAGAATTAGAACAGGGCAGACCATCAGAATCCATCACTAATGATGGAGTAGTACCCCGCAGTCACTGGCTGGCTCCGTCCCAAATCACACCCTATTCCCTACGCAGCGCACTACTTTCCACCAGATAAGTACAGTCTGGGAGTAGTAGCTCTACGTTAGAAGTAGTACACTCTCTATAGGGAATAAGGGAACCAATTGGGACGCATTTGGTTTCAGAGGTAAAAAAATAAGGAATTGATTAAAAATAAATGTGGTACAGACGCTAATTGTTTCAGATAATAAACGCTGCGGCTATCTCCCAGTTATCACCGAAACAGACTGAATGCTCGCTGATGTTACTGATACAACTACTACTATCTCCCAGTTATGACCGAAACAGACTGAATGCTCTCTGATGTTACTGATACAACTACTACTATCTCCCAGTTATCACCGAAACAGACTGAATGCTCTCTGATGTTACTGATACAACTACTACTATCTCCCAGTTATCACCGAAACAGACTGAATGCTCTCTGATGTTACTGATTTTTAAAGCTAACTACTACCACTACTACTACTACCACTGATACAACTACTACTACCACTACTACAACTACTGCTACTACTACAACTAATGCTACTGATACAACAACTAATACTACTACTACCACTACTGATACAACTACTACTACTACTACCACCACTACCACTAATACTACCACCACCACCACCACTACTACTACTACTACTACCACCACTACCACTAATACTACCACCACCACCACCACTACTACTACTACTACTACTACTACTACTACTACTACTACTACTACTACTACTACTACTACTACTATTACTACTACTACTACTGATACAACTACTGCTACTACCACTACCACTACTACTACTACTATTACTACTACTACTACTGCTACTGATACTACTGCTACTGATACAACTACTACTACTACTACTACCACCACTACTACTACCACTACCACTAATACTACTACCACCACTACTATCACTACTACCACCACCACCACTACTACCACCACTACTACCACCACCACTACTACCACTAATACTACTACCACTACTACCACTACTACTACTACTACTGATACCACTACAACTACTGCTACTACTATTAGCCCTGTGGGTGTGTGTGTGATAGGAACAGCAGCCCTGTGGTGTGTGTCTGATAGGAACGGCAGCCCTGTGGTGTGTGTGTGATAGGAACGGCAGCTCTGTGGTGTGTGTGTGATAGGAACAGCAGCCCTGTGGTGTGTGTGTGATAGGAACGGCAGCCCTGTGGGTGTGTGATAGGAACAGCAGCCCTGTGGGTGTGTGATAGGAACAGCAGCCCTGGGGTGTGTGTCTGATAGGAACGGCAGCTCTGTGGTGTGTGTGTGATAGGAACAGCAGCCCTGTGGTGTGTGTGTGTGATAGGAACGGCAGCTCTGTGGTGTGTGTGTGATAGGAACGGCAGCCCTGTGGTGTGTGTGTGATAGGAACGGCAGCCCTGTGGTGTGTGTGTGATAGGAACGGCAGCCCTGTGTGTGTGTGTGATAGGAACGGCAGCTCTGTGGTGTGTGTGTGATAGGAACGGCAGCTCTGCAGTGTGTGTGTGATAGGAACGGCAGCCCTGTGGTGTGTATGTGTGTGTGATAGGAACGACAGCCCTGTGGTGTGTGTGTGATAGGAACAGCAGCCCTGTGGTGTGTGTGTGTGATAGGAATGGCAGCCCTGTGGTGTGTGTGTGATAGGAACAGCAGCCCTGTGGTGTGTGTGTGTGATAGGAACAGCAGCCCTGTGGTGTGTGTGTGATAGGAACGGCAGCCCTGTGGTGTGTGTGTGTGAGGCAGTGACAGACAGACAGGGCTGACATGTTACTGCTCTGTCACCAACTGTTTCCCAGCAGGGCCACCGCAGACAGCTCCATAAATCACCTTCACACAAACACAAACACACACACACACACACACACACACCCACACACACACACACACACACACTGATTTAATGTTATCGTGTGTTTGCACATTAATGACAATGTTCTGGTCCAACAGTACCAATCTCTCCGGGTGTTACTATAGATCCCCGTGACCTCGGTTCTAGAAGGTTCTATCTGCTCCAACCATAGTTCTGAGATATCGGGGATTAAAGATTTCACATCGCAGATCTCAGAACTGTTTGGTAGTGAATTCCTCTTTCATAACTCATTAAGGTCGTCACCTTTTAAAAGGTACTTAAAAAACAGAGTATCAACATCCTGTAAACAACAACCCATATCTGACTGTCTGTACACAACAACAACCCAGACTGACTGTCTGTACACAACAACAACCCAGACTGACTGTCTGTACACAACAACAACCCAGACTGACTGTCTGTACACAACAACAACCCAGACTGACTGTCTGTACACAACAACAACAACCCAGATCTGACTGTCTGTACACAACAACAACAACCCAGACTGACTGTCTGTACACAACAACAACAACCCAGATCTGACTGTCTGTACACAACAACAACAACCCAGACTGACTGTCTGTACACAACAACAACAACCCAGACTGACTGTCTGTACACAACAACAACCCAGACTGACTGTCTGTACACAACAACAACCCAGACTGACTGTCTGTACCCAACAACAACAACCCAGACTGACTGTCTGTACACAACAACAACCCAGACTGACTGTCTGTACCCAACAACAACAACCCAGGTCTGACTGTCTGTAAACAACAACCCAGATCTGACTGTCTGTAGACAACAACCCAGATCTGACTGTCTGTACACAACAACAACCCATATCTGACTGTCTGTAAACAACAACCCAGATCTGACTGTCTGTAGACAACAACAACCCATATCTGACTGTCTGTACACAACAACCCAGATCTGACTGTCTGTAGACAACAACCCAGATCTGACTGTCTGTACACAACAACAACCCAGATCTGACTGTCTGTACACAACAACAACAACCCAGATCTGACTGTCTGTACACAACAACAACCCAGATCTGACTGTCTGTACACAACAACCCAGATCTGACTGTCTGTACACAACAACCCAGGTCTGACTGTCTGTAAACAACAACCCATATCTGACTGTCTGTACACAACAACAACAACCCAGATCTGACTGTCTGTACCCAACAACCCAGATCACATGTCATGCCTCAAACCCCTTCACAGAACCAAACACTCAACTTGCCTTTCTGTCTGTCTCTTCACAGAGGTACACAGGGTAACCAAACAAACAAACAAACAAACACACACACACACACACACACACACACACACACACACACACACACACACACACACACACACACACACACACACACACACACTTCCCTCTCATGTGCCTTTTCTTTCAGCCAACCTTTCTGAGACCAACAGGGATAATAAACATCTCATCTCCTACTAATCATTTACCATAAACTCACTAATGTATATTTTATAAACATTCATCTAAGGTTAATCCGTTTTATTAAATCGACATTCATAGAAGAGCCAACGGTCACTAGTGAATCCCTGCTCTCTCAGAAGCAGCTACACCAACAGAGTTTCCTCACCATGGCGGTGTCCCAACATGGCTCCCTATCCCCTACATAGTGCACTACAGTCAGTACTACTATGCCATATGAAGAGAGCTTCCAGACACGATGCTTCCTGTTCTATAGCACTTAAAATCACCGGAGACCAGATTCAAGTTAAAGGCTTTTAAAGGTAATGATGAATCCTGTTTGTGTTTTTTTAAAGCTCACAGTGAAACCAGGTTAGTCTGTTCATAAGATAATGCTGTGTGTTAACCTTCCCACTTTTACCAGGGACTAGATTAGAAAATACCTTCTGGTTATTTCTACAACCAATAACCCTCCATTAAGGCTCTGGAGAGGAGAACAGAGTACATTATACTATATAGATGATATAGTCTATAAGGCTCTGGAGAGGAGGAGAACAGAGTACATTACACTGTATAGATTATATAGTCTATATAAGGCTCTGGAGAGGAGAGGAGAACAGAGTACATTACACTGTATAGATGATATAGTCTATATAAGGCTCTGGAGAGGAGAACAGAGTACATTACACTATATAGATTATATAGTCTTTATAAGGCTCTGGAGAGGATGACAGAGTACATTATACTATATAGATGATATAGTATTTATAAGGCTCTGGAGAGGAGAACAGAGTACATTATACTATATAGATGATATAGTATTTATACGGTTCTGGAGAGGAGAACAGAGTGCATTACACTATATAGATGATATAGTCTATATAAGGCTCTGGAGAGGAGAGGAGAACAGAGTACATTACACTGTATAGATGATATAGTCTATATAAGGCTCTGGAGAGGAGAGGAGAACAGAGTACATTACACTATATAGATGATATAGTCTATATAAGGCTCTGGAGAGGAGAGGAGAACAGAGTACATTATACTATATAGATGATATAGACTATATAAGGCTCTGGAGAGGAGAACAGAGTACATTATACTATATAGATGATATAGACTATATAAGGCTATGGAGAGGAGGAGCGGAGGACAGAGTACATTACACTATATAGATGATATAGTCTATATAAGGCTCTGGAGCAGAGGAACCACAGCAGGTTTCCTTTGTTAGGAAAGAGAGAGTCCTGCTGCCCTGATTCATCATGAGGCCTCAGCCGGACGTCACTGTGCTGACTTGACCTGGTTGGCTGAAAGATGGAGACAACACATTATAAACAGGCTCAGAGGCAAGCCTATACAACCCCCTGTGGCCTCCTGAGAGAGAGAGAGGTGTGTGTGTGTGACCCCTGCCTTCCCCCACCTCTGCTGCATGACCGTAACGACTCACAGAGGAGGGGCAGGCAGGCAGGCAGGCAGACAAACAGGCAGGCAAACAGGCAGGCATGCAGGCAAACAGGCAGACAAACAGGCAGACAAACAGGCAGGTAGGCAGGCAGGCAGACAGACGGACAAACAGGCAGGCAAACAGGCAGGCAAACAGGCAGGCAGACAGACGGACAAACAGGCAAGCAGGCAGACAGGCTGAAAGGCAGAAATAACAGGCTCATATTTGAAGGTCAGCAGGCAGCCTGATAAGAACCATTGTTTGGTTCTCCACCCACCACCTTTGGGACCGGAGCTGTGACAGGGTGAAATCACTCAGGAAGCAGGCCCCTACAGGACCCCTTCCCTCTCACCACTATTTCACCTCCCTCAGCTACCCAACACACTGCCCTCTCTCTCCCTCAGCTACCCAACACACTGCCCTCTCTCTCTCTCAGCTACCCAACACACTGCCCTCTCTCTCCCTCAGCTACCCAGCACACTGCCCTCTCTCTCCCTCAGCTACCCAACACACTGCCCTCAGCTACCCAACACACTGCCCTCTCTCTCCCTCAGCTACCCAACACACTGCCCTCTCTCTCCCTCAGCTACCCAACACACTGCCCTCTCTCTCCCTCAGCTACCCAACACACTGCCCTCTCTCTCCCTCAGCTACCCAACACACTGCCCTCTATCTCTCTCAGCTACCCAACTCACTGCCCTCTCTCTCTCTCAGCTAACCAACACATTGCCCTCTCTCTCTCTCAGCTAACCAACACATTGCCCCCTCTCTCTCTCTCAGCTAACCAACACATTGCCCTCTCTCTCTCTCAGCTAACCAACACATTGCCCTCTCTCTCTCTCAGCTAACCAACTCATTGCCCTCTCTCTCTCTCAGCTAACCAACACATTGCCCTCTCTCTCTCTCAGCTAACCAACTCATTGCCCTCTCTCTCTCTCTCTCAGCTAACCAACTCATTGCCCTCTCTCTCTCTCAGCTAACCAACACATTGCCCTCTTTCTCTCTCAGCTAACCAACACATTGCCCTCTATCTCTCTTAGCTAACCAACACATTGCCCTCTCTCTCTCTCAGCTAACCAACACATTGCCCTCTATCTCTCTCAGCTAACCAACACATTGCCCTCTCTCTCTCTCAGCTAACCAACACATTGCCCTCTATCTCTCTCAGCTACCCAACACATTGCCCTCTCTCTCTCAGCTAACCAACACACTGCCCTCTCTCTCCCTCAGCTACCCAACACATTGCCCTCTATCTCTCTCTCTCTCGCTCTCAGCTAACCAACACATTGCCCTCTCTCTCTCTCTCTCTCAGCTAACCAACACATTGCCCTCTCTCTCTCAGCTAACCAACACATTGCCCTCTCTCTCTCTCTCTCAGCTAACCAACACATTGCCCTCTCTCTCTCAGCTAACCAACACATTGCCCTCTCTCTCTCAGCTAACCAACACATGACCCTCAAACATTTTAATATTTTTTTCCGTACACACACACACACACACACACACACACATCACCAAAGCTACACAACAGGCTCTGGGAAAATGTCTGTGTTTTAAAACATTCCCAGGGTAGGAGTCAGACAGTGTAAATAGTTTGTGATAGACATCATGCTAATGGGGGATTGTAGAGAGAGAAGGAAAAGACCGTCTGTGGGGGAAAAACCCTTGGCTGCCTCCCAAATGGCACCCACTTCCATATGTAGTGCACTACTTTAGACCGGGGGATCATAGGGATGTGGTCAAAAGCAGTGCACTGTGTAGGGAACAGGGTGCCGTTTAGGATACGCCCTCTGTCTACTTTGTTACAGTACAGTGGGAAAAGCCAGCACTGATACAAACAATAAAATATTAACGACTGATTGTTTAGCCTCAGACAACCACCAAATACCCCAAACGTTTGGGAAATGTATTTAGAACGAAGGCTAAATCGCAGAGAAAAAGTTGGATCCAATGACAATTATGGGACGTCTGAGCTCCTGCCACTGTCTGGCTGCTGAGTCTGCCCAGTTGCTACCGGCAACACAGCACGGCCCTATCTAGATAACATCATTTCACTATACGACACGTGCCAAATAAATATGAAAATCATGTCAACTGCTTATTCAGATTACCATTATTATTACAGACAGGCCTGGTGAATCTAGAGCAGGCCAATCAGACAACACTACCATCTATTGAGGGAGGAGCTATAGAGCAGGCCAATCAGACAACACTACCATCTATTGAGGGAGGAGCTATAGAGCAGGCCAATCAGACAACACTACCATCTATTGAGGGAGGGGTTATAGAGCAGGCCTATCAGACCACACTACCATCTATTGAGGGAGGGGCTATAGAGCAGGCCTATCAGACAACACAACCATCTACTGAAGGAGGAGCTATAGAGCAGGCCTATCAGACCACACTACCATCTATTGAGGGAGGGGCTATAGAGGCCTATCAGACTATGTGTGTGTGTGTGTGTGTGTGTGTGTGTGTGTGTGTGTGTGTGTGTGTGTGTGTGTGTGTCTGTGTGTGTGTGTGTCTGTGTGTGTGTGTGTGTGGGTGTGTGTCTGTGTGTGCGAGCGAGCGAGTGAGAGATAGTGTGTGTGTGTGGTGTGTGTGTGTGTGTGTGTGTGTGTGTGTGTGTCTGTGTGTGCGAGCGAGCGAGCGAGCGAGTGAGAGATAGTGTGTGTGTGTGTGGTGTGTGTGTGTGTGTGTGTGTGTGTGTGTGTGTGTGTGTGTGTGTGTGTCTGTGTGTGTGTGAGTGTGTGTGTGTGTGTGTGTGTGTGTGTGTGTGTGTGTGTGTGTGTGTGTAGTGTGTGTGTGTTGTGTGTGTGTGTGTGTGTGTGTGTGTGTGAGAGACCCTGTGTACCTCTGTGAAGAGACAGACAGAAAGGCAAGTTGAGTGTTTGGTTCTGTGAAGGGGTTTGAGGCATGACATGTGATCTGGGTTGTTGTGTACAGACAGTCAGTCTGGGTTGTTGTTGTGTACAGACAGTCAGTCTGGGTTGTTGTTGTGTACAGACAGTCAGTCTGGGTTGTTGTTGTGTACAGACAGTCAGATATGGGTTGTTGTTATGGGTTGTTGTTACCATTATTATTACAGACAGGCCTGGTGAATCTAGAGCAGGCCAATCAGACAACACTACCATCTATTGAGGGAGGAGCTATAGAGCAGGCCAATCAGACAACACTACCATCTATTGAGGGAGGAGCTATAGAGCAGGCCAATCAGACAACACTACCATCTATTGAGGGAGGGGTTATAGAGCAGGCCTATCAGACCACACTACCATCTATTGAGGGAGGGGCTATAGAGCAGGCCTATC
>NW_027257964.1:160000-167500 GCF_045791955.1 Oncorhynchus clarkii lewisi
ATCTGGAGGGCCAGAATATCAGAGACCTGACAGTATGGCATCTGGAGGGCCAGAATATCAGAGATCTGACAGTATGGCATCTGGAGGGCCAGAATATCAGAGACCTGACAGTATGGCATCAGGAGGGCCAGAGTATCAGTGATTGGACAAAAAGGCATCTGGAGGGCCAGAGTATCAGAGACCTGACAGTATGTCATCTGGAGGGCCAGACACCTGACAGTATGGCATCTGGAGGGCCAGAGTATCAGAGACCTGACAGTATGGCATCTGGAGGGCCAGAATATCAGAGATCTGACAGTATGGCATCTGGAGGGCCAGAATATCAGAGACCTGACAGTATGGCATCAGGAGGGCCAGAGTATCAGTGATTGGACAAAAAGGCATCTGGAGGGCCAGAGTATCAGAGACCTGACAGTATGTCATCTGGAGGGCCAGACACCTGACAGTATGGCATCTGGAGGGCCAGAGTATCAGAGACCTGACAGTATGGCATCTGGAGGACCAGAGACCTGACAGTATAGTATCTGGAGGGCCAGAGACCTGACAGTATGGCATCTGGAGGGCCAGAGACCTGACAGTATGGCATCTGGAGGGCCAGAGACCTGACAGTATGGCATCTGGAGGGCCAGAGACCTGACAGTATGGCATCTGGAGGGCCAGAGACCTGACAGTATGGCATCTGGAGGGCCAGAGACCTGACAGTATGGCATCTGGAGGGCCAGAGTATCAGAGACCTGACAGTATGGCATCTGGAGGGCCAGAGATCTGACAGTATGGCATCTGGAGGGCCAGAGACCTGACAGTATGGCATCTGGAGGGCCAGAGACCTGACAGTATGGCATCTGGAGGGCCAGAGACCTGACAGTATGGCATCTGGAGGGCCAGAGACCTGACAGTATGTCATCTGGAGGGCCAGAGACCTGACAGTATGGCATCTGGAGGGCCAGAGACCTGACAGTATGGCATCTGGAGGGCCAGAGTATCAGAGACCTGACAGTATGGCATCTGGAGGACCAGAGATCTGACAGTATGGCATCTGGAGGGCCAGAAACCTGACAGTATGGTATCTGGAGGGCCAGAGTATCAGAGACCTGACAGTATGTCATCTGGAGGGCCAGACACCTGACAGTATGGCATCTGGAGGACCAGAGACCTGACAGCATAGTATCTGGAGGGCCAGAGACCTGACAGTATGGCATCTGGAGTATCAGAGACCTGACAGTATGGCGTCTGGAGGGCCAGAAACCTGACAGTATGGCATCTGGAGGGCCAGAGAGCTGACAGTATGGTATCTGGAGGGCCAGAGTATCAGAGACCTGACAGTATGTCATCTGGAGGGCCAGACACCTGACAGTATGGCATCTGGAGGGCCAGAGTATCAGAGACCTGACAGTATGGCATCTGGAGGGCCAGAATATCAGAGATCTGACAGTATGGCATCTGGAGGGCCAGAATATCAGAGACCTGACAGTATGGCATCAGGAGGGCCAGAGTATCAGTGATTGGACAAAAAGGCATCTGGAGGGCCACACACAACCACACAGTCCATCTGCCTGCCACACAAACTAAGTTATCAAGTATCCCAGCTACAGCGATGACTGGGCTAACTTCAGGGGTCGTCCCGCGCCTCTCGACTGACAGACCCCTACATCACCCCTCCCCCGACCACCAGTCACAGGCCCAGAATCTGTCCCCCCACAGCCTGGGACAGATCAGATTACAGTGTTGTGTTACCACAGCCTGGGACAGATCAGATCACAGTGTTGTGTTACCACAGCCTGGGACAGATCAGATTACAGTGTTGTGTTAACACAGCCTGGGACAGATCAGATCACAGTGTTGTGTTAACACAGCCTGACGTAGCAGAGTGAAAGTGAACTCCACATCACTTCAATGACAGACGCAGGAGGCTGACCATGTTCCCAGTCATCAGCCTCAGTTCCTCAAGACATTCCCCTGACAGACGCAGGAGGCTGACCATGTTCCCAGTCATCAGCCTCAGTTCCTCAAGACATTCCCCTCTCCATGTCACAGACCATATTCACCGGGGACTGTGTTTTAAACCAATGAGACGCTGCGTCTGTAAAGCACATTAGACACGTTTAGTTGTGAGTGGCCTGTGAAGGAGAACGGAGATGTATTGCTGTAGGTCAAATCAAATTTATTTATATAGCCCTTCGTACATCAGCTGATATCTGTTCATAAATGACCAGCATGGTCCAATAATAATAAGGCAGAACAGTCTCCTGTATCTTTCAGCACATTCATCAAGTCATCTCCTTGGGTTACTATCCTGTTGTATATTCAACTCTTGTTACCGTTGGTAACACGTCTAAGTAGCTACAGGCCCACGGGAGGATGTTTATAGTGGGGAAATGAATAGGAGTAGCTAAATCAATTTAAATTTGATTTAATAGGTGTATAAAGTAATATCAAAATCTAATGAAACTAATATTGTAAATCAATTTGAGATTTAATTGAATTTCCTAGGTACTCCCAGGTGGGAGGGAACCCAACCTGGTTGGAACGATATTGTTGATATTCCGTCTAATGAACCAGAACTTTAATCACAGATTTCTGGGTCAAATCCAAATCCATATATATATATATATATATATATATATATATATATATATATATATTAAACACATTCAGAGTACATTTAGAGTAAGTGGTAGAGTAGAGGACATCTGTCTTGAGGAAGCAGAACAGCGGTGTAATTTAGGCCCGTGTCCTTGAGAAATGCAGTGAATAATTGTGGCTGAAACTTCATTTGGAACCGACCCCAAACGGTGCGTTGATCCGTTCCGAGACCGATCCTGTGAACATCAGAAGACTGGAGAATAAAGATGACTGATCTAAGAAACATAAACAATATGGTTTTACAAGATAACTTGAGGGAGAGGATTTCTGCTGATACTTTGAGTCCTATTTCCCTGTCTACAACATATCTACTGATGGGCTTCTGAGTGGCGCAGTGGTCTAAGATCTCAGTGGTAGAGGCTTCACTACAGACCCTGGTTCAGTGGTCTAAGATCTCAGTGGTAGAGGTGTCACTACAGACCCTGGTTCAGTGGTCTAAGATCTCAGTGGTAGAGGCTTCACTACAGACCCTGGTTCAGTGGTCTAAGATCTCAGTGGTAGAGGTGTCACTACAGACCCTGGTTCAGTGGTCTAAGATCTCAGTGGTAGAGGTGTCACTACAGACCCTGGTTCAGTGGTCTAAGACACTGCATCTCAGTGGTAGAGGTGTCACTACAGACCCTGGTTCAGTGGTCTAAGATCTCAGTGGTAGAGGTGTCACTACAGACCCTGGTTCAGTGGTCTAAGACACTGCATCTCAGTGGTAGAGGCTTCACTACAGACCCTGGTTCGAATCCAGGCTGTATCACAACCGGACGTGATTGGGAGTCCCATAATGGCACAATTGGCCCAGCGTCGTCCGGGTCTGGCCGTCATTGTAAATAAGAATTTGCTCTTAACTGACTTGCCTAGTTAAATAAAAGGTTAATAAAATAAATAAAAACATAAATCACTGAGGACTCCTCGGCTGAGGACAACATTTAATAAGGAGTTTAAATCTGCCTCTGGATTGGACGCTGGCCAACAGCTCAGGGAACTCCTGCCAACCCTTCACATAAACTAATACTTTTTAACATGTCACATCATTGTGATCAGGGAAACAACAACAGATCAAATCACAGCTTCTGCTACAAAACAACACGACCCCCCCCAAACACGACTACAATCCGCCCCCCCCAAACAACACGACTACAATCCGCCCCCCCCAAACGACACGACTACAATCCGCCCCCCCCCCCCCAAACGACACGACTACAATCCGCCCCCCCCAAACAACACGACTACAATCCGCCCCCCCCCCCCAAACAACACGACTACAATCCCCCCCCAAACGACACGACTACAATCCCCACCCCAAACGACAGGACTACAATCTGCCCCCCCCAAACGACACGACTACAATCTGCCCCCCAAACGACACGACTACAATCCGCCCCCCCCAAACGACACGACTACAATCTGCCCCCCCCCCCAAACGACACGACTACAATCCGCCCCCCCCAAACGACACGACTACAAACCGCCCCCCCCCCCCCAAACAACACGACTACAATCCCCCCCCAAACAACACGACTACAACCCCCCCCAAACAACACGACTACAACCCCCCCCCAAACGACACGACTACAATCCCCCCCAAACGACACGACTACAATCTGCCCCCCCCCAAACGACACGACTACAATCTGCCCCCCAAACGACACGACTACAATCCGCCCCCCCCAAACGACACGACTACAATCTGCCCCCCCCCAAACGACACGACTACAATCTGCCCCCCAAACGACACGACTACAACCCCCCCCCCAAACGACACGACTACAATCTGCCCCCCCCCAAACGACACGACTACAATCTGCCCCCCAAACGACACGACTACAACCCCCCCCCCAAACAACACGACTACAATCCGCCCCCCCCCCCCAAACAACACGACTACAATCCCCCCCCCAAACGACACGACTACAATCTGTCCCCCCCCCAAACGACACGACTACAATCTGCCCCCCAAACGACACGACTACAATCCGCCCCCCCCAAACGACACGACTACAATCTGCCCCCCCCAAACGACACGACTACAATCTGCCCCCCAAACGACACGACTACAATCCGCCCCCCCCAAACGACACGACTACAATCTGCCCCCCCCCAAACGACACGACTACAATCTGCCCCCCCCCCCCCCCCAAACGACACGACTACAATCTGCCCCCCCCCCCCCCCCAAACGACACGACTACAATCTGCCCCCCCAAATGACACGACTACAATCTGCCCCCCCAAATAACGACTACAATCCGCCCCCCCAAACAAAACGACTACAATCTGCCCCCCCAAAACAACACGACTACAATCTGCCCCCCCCCAAAAAACACGACTACAATCTGCCCCCCCCAAACGACACGACTACAATCTGCCCCCCCAAACGACACGACTACAATCTGCCCCCCCCAAACAACACGACTACAATCTGCCCCCCCCAAACAACACGACTACAATCTGCCCCCCCCAAAACAACACGACTACAATCTGCCCCCCCAAACAACACGACTACAACCCCCCCCCCAAACGACACGACTACAATCCCCCCCCCAAACGACACGACTACAATCTGCCCCCCCCCAAACGACACGACTACAATCTGCCCCCCAAACACGACTACAATCCGCCCCCCCCAAACAACACGACTACAATCCCCCCCCCCCCCCCCCAAACGACACGACTACAATCCGCCCCCCCCCCCCAAACGACACGACTACAATCCGCCCCCCCCCCAAACAACACGACTACAATCCGCCCCCCCCCCAAACAACACGACTACAATCCCCCCCCAAACAACACGACTACAACCCCCCCCCAAACGACACGACTACAATCCCCACCCCAAACGACAGGACTACAATCTGCCCCCCCCCAAACGACACGACTACAATCTGCCCCCCAAACGACATGACTACAATCCGCCCCCCCCAAACGACACGACTACAATCTGCCCCCCCCCAAACGACACGACTACAATCCGCCCCCCAAACGACACGACTACAATCCGCCTCCCCCAAACGACACGACTACAATCCACCCCCCCCCCCAAACAACACGACTACAATCCCCCCCCAAACAACAAGACTACACCCCCCCCCCCCAAACGACACGACTACAATCCCCCCCCCAAACGACACGACTACAATCTGCCCCCCCCAAACGACACGACTACAATCTGCCCCCCAAACGACACGACTACAATCCGCCCCCCCCCAAACGACACGACTACAATCTGCCCCCCCCCAAACGACACGACTACAATCTGCCCCCCAAACGACACGACTACAACCCCCCCCCCAAACGACACGACTACAATCTGCCCCCCCCCAAACGACACGACTACAATCTGCCCCCCAAACGACACGACTACAACCCCCCCCAAACAACACGACTACAATCCGCCCCCCCCCCCCAAACAACACGACAACAATCCCCCCCCCAAACGACACGACTACAATCTGCCCCCCCCCAAACGACACGACTACAATCTGCCCCCCAAACGACACGACTACAATCCGCCCCCCCCAAACGACACGACTACAATCCGCCCCCCCCAAACGACACGACTACAATCTGCCCCCCAAACGACACGACTACAATCCGCCCCCCCCAAACGACACGACTACAATCTGCCCCCCCCCCAAACGACACGACTACAATCTGCCCCCCCCCCAAACGACACGACTACAATCTGCCCCCCCCCCCCCCCCCCCCCCAAACGACACGACTACAATCTGCCCCCCCAAATGAAACGACTACAATCCGCCCCCCCAAACAACACGACTACAATCTGCCCCCCCAAAACAACACGACTACAATCTGCCCCCCCCAAACGACACGACTACAATCTGCCCCCCAAACGACACGACTACAATCCGCCCCCCCCAAACGACACGACTACAATCTGCCCCCCCCCCAAACGACACGACTACAATCTGCCCCCCCCCCAAACGACACGACTACAATCTGCCCCCCCCCCCCCCCCAAACGACACGACTACAATCTGCCCCCCCAAATGAAACGACTACAATCCGCCCCCCCAAACAACACGACTACAATCTGCCCCCCCAAAACAACACGACTACAATCTGCCCCCCCAAAACAACACGACTACAATCTGCCCCCCCCAAACGACACGACTACAATCTGCCCCCCCCAAACGACACGACTACAATCTGCCCCCCCAAACGACACGACTACAATCTGCCCCCCCCAAACAACACGACTACAATCTGCCCCCCCCAAACAACACGACTACAATCTGCCCCCCCCAAAACAACACGACTACAATCTGCCCCCCCAAACAACACGACTACAACCCCCCCCCCAAACGACACGACTACAATCCCCCCCCCAAACGACACGACTACAATCTGCCACCCCCCAAACGACACGACTACAATCTGCCCCCCAAACGACACGACTACAATCCGCCCCCCCCCAAACGACACGACTACAATCTGCCCCCCCCCCCCCCAAACGACACGACTACAATCTGCCCCCCAAACGACACGACTACAATCCGCCCCCCCCAAACGACACGACTACAATCTGCCCCCCCCAAACGACACGACTACAATCTGCCCCCCCCAAACGACACGACTACAATCTCCCCCCCCCCCCCCAAAACGACACGACTACAATCTGCCCCCCCAAATGACACGACTACAATCTGCCCCCCCAAATAACGACTACAATCCGCCCCCCCAAACAACACGACTACAATCTGCCCCCCCAAAACAACACGACTACAATCTGCCCCCCCCAAAAAAACACGACTACAATCTGCCCCCCCCAAACGACACGACTACAATCTGCCCCCCCCAAACAACACGACTACAATCTGCCCCCCCCAAACAACACGACTACAATC
>NW_027257964.1:172500-235000 GCF_045791955.1 Oncorhynchus clarkii lewisi
AGCTGCCTGTCCTGTAGACAGAGAGGAGAGACCAGCCAGTCTAACAGAGGAAGAAGCTGCCTGTCCTGTAGACAGAGAGGAGAGACCAGACAGTCTAACAGGGGAAGAAGCTGCCTGTCCTGTAGACAGAGAGGAGAGACCAGCCAGTCTAACAGGGGAAGAAGCTGCCTGTCCTGTAGACAGAGAGGAGAGACCAGCCAGTCTAACAGAGGAAGAAGCTGCCTGTCCTGTAGACAGAGAGGAGAGACCAGCCAGTCTAACAGAGGAAGAAGCTGCCTGTCCTGTAGACAGAGAGGAGAGACCAGCCAGTCTAACAGGGGAAGAAGCTGCCTGTCCTGTAGACAGAGAGGAGAGACCAGCCAGTCTAACAGGGGAAGAAGCTGCCTGTCCTGTAGACAGAGAGGAGAGACCAGCCAGTCTAACAGAGGAAGAAGCTGCCTGTCCTGTAGACAGAGAGGAGAGACCAGACAGTCTAACAGGGGAAGAAGCTGCCTGTCCTGTAGACAGAGAGGAGAGACCAGCCAGTCTAACAGGGGAAGAAGCTGCCTGTCCTGTAGACAGAGAGGAGAGACCAGCCAGTCTAACAGAGGAAGAAGCTGCCTGTCCTGTAGACAGAGAGGAGAGACCAGCCAGTCTAACAGAGGAAGAAGCTGCCTGTCCTGTAGACAGAGAGGAGAGACCAGCCAGTCTAACAGGGGAAGAAGCTGCCTGTCCTGTAGACAGAGAGGAGAGACCAGCCAGTCTAACAGGGGAAGAAGCTGCCTGTCCTGTAGACAGAGAGGAGAGACCAGACAGTCTAACAGAGGAAGAAGCTGCCTGTCCTGTAGACAGAGAGGAGAGACCAGCCAGTCTAACAGTGGAAGAAGCTGCCTGTCCTGTAGACAGAGAGGAGAGACCAGACAGTCTAACAGGGGAAGAAGCTGCCTGTCCTGTAGACAGAGAGGAGAGACCAGCCAGTCTAACAGGGGAAGAAGCTGCCTGTCCTGTAGACAGAGAGGAGAGACCAGCCAGTCTAACAGGGGAAGAAGCTGCCTGTCCTGTAGACAGAGAGGAGAGACCAGACAGTCTAACAGAGGAAGAAGCTGCCTGTCCTGTAGACAGAGAGGAGAGACCAGACAGTCTAACAGTGGAAGAAGCTGCCTGTCCTGTAGACAGAGAGGAGAGACCAGACAGTCTAACAGGGGAAGAAGCTGCCTGTCCTGTAGACAGAGAGGAGAGACCAGCCAGTCTAACAGGGGAAGAAGCTGCCTGTCCTGTAGACAGAGAGGAGAGACCAGACAGTCTAACAGAGGAAGAAGCTGCCTGTCCTACAGACAGAGAGGAGAGACCAGCCAGTCTAACAGGGGAAGAAGCTGCCTGTCCTGTAGACAGAGAGGAGAGACCAGCCAGTCTAACAGAGGAAGAAGCTGCCTGTCCTGTAGACAGAGAGGAGAGACCAGACAGTCTAACAGAGGAAGAAGCTGCCTGTCCTACAGACAGAGAGGAGAGACCAGCCAGTCTAACAGGGGAAGAAGCTGCCTGTCCTGTAGACAGAGAGGAGAGACCAGCCAGTCTAACAGGGGAAGAAGCTGCCTGTCCTACAGACAGAGAGGAGAGACCAGCCAGTCTAACAGAGGAAGAAGCTGTCTGTCCTGTAGACAGAGAGGAGAGACCAGCCAGTCTAACAGGGGAAGAAGCTGCCTGTCCTGTAGACAGAGAGGAGAGACCAGCCAGTCTAACAGGGGAAGAAGCTGTCTGTCCTGTAGACAGAGAGGAGAGACCAGCCAGTCTAACAGGGGAAGAAGCTGCCTGTCCTGTAGACAGAGAGGAGAGACCAGCCAGTCTAACAGAGGAAGAAGCTGCCTGTCCTGTAGACAGAGAGGAGAGACCAGCCAGTCTAACAGGGGAAGAAGCTGCCTGTCCTGTAGACAGAGAGGAGAGACCAGACAGTCTAACAGGGGAAGAAGCTGCCTGTCCTGTAGACAGAGAGGAGAGACCAGCCAGTCTAACAGGGGAAGAAGCTGCCTGTCCTGTAGACAGAGAGGAGAGACCAGCCAGTCTAACAGGGGAAGAAGCTGCCTGTCCTGTAGACAGAGAGGAGAGACCAGCCAGTCTAACAGGGGAAGAAGCTGCCTGTCCTACAGACAGAGAGGAGAGACCAGCCAGTCTAACAGGGGAAGAAGCTGCCTGTCCTGTAGACAGAGAGGAGAGACCAGCCAGTCTAACAGGGGAAGAAGCTGCCTGTCCTGTAGACAGAGAGGAGAGACCAGCCAGTCTAACAGGGGAAGAAGCTGCCTGTCCTGTAGACAGAGAGGAGAGACCAGCCAGTCTAACAGGGGAAGAAGCTGCCTGTCCTGTAGACAGAGAGGAGAGACCAGCCAGTCTAACAGGGGAAGAAGCTGCCTGTCCTGTAGACAGAGAGGAGAGACCAGCCAGTCTAACAGGGGAAGAAGCTGCCTGTCCTGTAGACAGAGAGGAGAGACCAGCCAGTCTAACAGAGGAAGAAGCTGCCTGTCCTGTAGACAGAGAGGAGAGACCAGCCAGTCTAACAGAGGAAGAAGCTGTCTGTCCTGTAGACAGAGAGGAGAGACCAGCCAGTCTAACAGGGGAAGAAGCTGCCTGTCCTGTAGACAGAGAGGAGAGACCAGCCAGTCTAACAGGGGAAGAAGCTGCCTGTCCTGTAGACAGAGAGGAGAGACCAGCCAGTCTAACAGGGGAAGAAGCTGCCTGTCCTGTAGACAGAGAGGAGAGACCAGCCAGTCTAACAGGGGAAGAAGCTGCCTGTCCTGTAGACAGAGAGGAGAGACCAGCCAGTCTAACAGAGGAAGAAGCTGCCTGTCCTGTAGACAGAGAGGAGAGACCAGCCAGTCTAACAGGGGAAGAAGCTGCCTGTCCTGTAGACAGAGAGGAGAGACCAGACAGTCTAACAGGGGAAGAAGCTGCCTGTCCTGTAGACAGAGAGGAGAGACCAGCCAGTCTAACAGGGGAAGAAGCTGCCTGTCCTGTAGACAGAGAGGAGAGACCAGACAGTCTAACAGGGGAAGAAGCTGCCTGTCCTACAGACAGAGAGGAGAGACCAGCCAGTCTAACAGGGGAAGAAGCTGCCTGTCCTGTAGACAGAGAGGAGAGACCAGACAGTCTAACAGGGGAAGAAGCTGCCTGTCCTGTAGACAGAGAGGAGAGACCAGCCAGTCTAACAGGGGAAGAAGCTGCCTGTCCTGTAGACAGAGAGGAGAGACCAGACAGTCTAACAGGGGAAGAAGCTGCCTGTCCTACAGACAGAGAGGAGAGACCAGCCAGTCTAACAGGGGAAGAAGCTGCCTGTCCTGTAGACAGAGAGGAGAGACCAGACAGTCTAACAGGGGAAGAAGCTGCCTGTCCTGTAGACAGAGAGGAGAGACCAGCCAGTCTAACAGGGGAAGAAGCTGCCTGTCCTGTAGACAGAGAGGAGAGACCAGCCAGTCTAACAGGGGAAGAAGCTGCCTGTCCTGTAGACAGAGAGGAGAGACCAGCCAGTCTAACAGGGGAAGAAGCTGCCTGTCCTGTAGACAGAGAGGAGAGACCAGCCAGTCTAACAGGGGAAGAAGCTGCCTGTCCTGTAGACAGAGAGGAGAGACCAGCCAGTCTAACAGGGGAAGAAGCTGCCTGTCCTGTAGACAGAGAGGAGAGACCAGCCAGTCTAACAGAGGAAGAAGCTGCCTGTCCTGTAGACAGAGAGGAGAGACCAGCCAGTCTAACAGAGGAAGAAGCTGCCTGTCCTGTAGACAGAGAGGAGAGACCAGCCAGTCTAACAGGGGAAGAAGCTGCCTGTCCTGTAGACAGAGAGGAGAGACCAGCCAGTCTAACAGGGGAAGAAGCTGCCTGTCCTGTAGACAGAGAGGAGAGACCAGCCAGTCTAACAGGGGAAGAAGCTGCCTGTCCTGTAGACAGAGAGGAGAGACCAGCCAGTCTAACAGGGGAAGAAGCTGCCTGTCCTACAGACAGAGAGGAGAGACCAGCCAGTCTAACAGGGGAAGAAGCTGCCTGTCCTACAGACAGAGAGGAGAGACCAGACAGTCTAACAGGGGAAGAAGCTGCCTGTCCTGTAGACAGAGAGGAGAGACCAGCCAGTCTAACAGAGGAAGAAGCTGTCTGTCCTGTAGACAGAGAGGAGAGACCAGCCAGTCTAACAGGGGAAGAAGCTGCCTGTCCTACAGACAGAGAGGAGAGACCAGCCAGTCTAACAGGGGAAGAAGCTGCCTGTCCTGTAGACAGAGAGGAGAGACCAGCCAGTCTAACAGGGGAAGAAGCTGCCTGTCCTGTAGACAGAGAGGAGAGACCAGCCAGTCTAACAGGGGAAGAAGCTGCCTGTCCTGTAGACAGAGAGGAGAGACCAGCCAGTCTAACAGGGGAAGAAGCTGCCTGTCCTGTAGACAGAGAGGAGAGACCAGCCAGTCTAACAGGGGAAGAAGCTGCCTGTCCTGTAGACAGAGAGGAGAGACCAGCCAGTCTAACAGAGGAAGAAGCTGCCTGTCCTGTAGACAGAGAGGAGAGACCAGCCAGTCTAACAGGGGAAGAAGCTGCCTGTCCTGTAGACAGAGAGGAGAGACCAGCCAGTCTAACAGGGGAAGAAGCTGCCTGTCCTGTAGACAGAGAGGAGAGACCAGCCAGTCTAACAGAGGAAGAAGCTGCCTGTCCTGTAGACAGAGAGGAGAGACCAGCCAGTCTAACAGAGGAAGAAGCTGCCTGTCCTGTAGACAGAGAGGAGAGACCAGCCAGTCTAACAGGGGAAGAAGCTGCCTGTCCTGTAGACAGAGAGGAGAGACCAGCCAGTCTAACAGGGGAAGAAGCTGCCTGTCCTGTAGACAGAGAGGAGAGACCAGCCAGTCTAACAGAGGAAGAAGCTGCCTGTCCTGTAGACAGAGAGGAGAGACCAGACAGTCTAACAGGGGAAGAAGCTGCCTGTCCTGTAGACAGAGAGGAGAGACCAGCCAGTCTAACAGGGGAAGAAGCTGCCTGTCCTGTAGACAGAGAGGAGAGACCAGCCAGTCTAACAGAGGAAGAAGCTGCCTGTCCTGTAGACAGAGAGGAGAGACCAGCCAGTCTAACAGAGGAAGAAGCTGCCTGTCCTGTAGACAGAGAGGAGAGACCAGCCAGTCTAACAGGGGAAGAAGCTGCCTGTCCTGTAGACAGAGAGGAGAGACCAGCCAGTCTAACAGGGGAAGAAGCTGCCTGTCCTGTAGACAGAGAGGAGAGACCAGACAGTCTAACAGAGGAAGAAGCTGCCTGTCCTGTAGACAGAGAGGAGAGACCAGCCAGTCTAACAGTGGAAGAAGCTGCCTGTCCTGTAGACAGAGAGGAGAGACCAGACAGTCTAACAGGGAAGAAGCTGCCTGTCCTGTAGACAGAGAGGAGAGACCAGCCAGTCTAACAGGGGAAGAAGCTGCCTGTCCTGTAGACAGAGAGGAGAGACCAGCCAGTCTAACAGGGGAAGAAGCTGCCTGTCCTGTAGACAGAGAGGAGAGACCAGACAGTCTAACAGAGGAAGAAGCTGCCTGTCCTGTAGACAGAGAGGAGAGACCAGCCAGTCTAACAGTGGAAGAAGCTGCCTGTCCTGTAGACAGAGAGGAGAGACCAGACAGTCTAACAGGGGAAGAAGCTGCCTGTCCTGTAGACAGAGAGGAGAGACCAGCCAGTCTAACAGGGGAAGAAGCTGCCTGTCCTGTAGACAGAGAGGAGAGACCAGACAGTCTAACAGAGGAAGAAGCTGCCTGTCCTACAGACAGAGAGGAGAGACCAGCCAGTCTAACAGGGGAAGAAGCTGCCTGTCCTGTAGACAGAGAGGAGAGACCAGCCAGTCTAACAGAGGAAGAAGCTGCCTGTCCTGTAGACAGAGAGGAGAGACCAGACAGTCTAACAGAGGAAGAAGCTGCCTGTCCTACAGACAGAGAGGAGAGACCAGCCAGTCTAACAGGGGAAGAAGCTGCCTGTCCTGTAGACAGAGAGGAGAGACCAGCCAGTCTAACAGGGGAAGAAGCTGCCTGTCCTACAGACAGAGAGGAGAGACCAGCCAGTCTAACAGAGGAAGAAGCTGCCTGTCCTGTAGACAGAGAGGAGAGACCAGCCAGTCTAACAGGGGAAGAAGCTGCCTGTCCTGTAGACAGAGAGGAGAGACCAGCCAGTCTAACAGGGGAAGAAGCTGTCTGTCCTGTAGACAGAGAGGAGAGACCAGCCAGTCTAACAGGGGAAGAAGCTGCCTGTCCTGTAGACAGAGAGGAGAGACCAGCCAGTCTAACAGAGGAAGAAGCTGCCTGTCCTGTAGACAGAGAGGAGAGACCAGCCAGTCTAACAGGGGAAGAAGCTGCCTGTCCTGTAGACAGAGAGGAGAGACCAGCCAGTCTAACAGGGGAAGAAGCTGCCTGTCCTGTAGACAGAGAGGAGAGACCAGCCAGTCTAACAGGGGAAGAAGCTGCCTGTCCTGTAGACAGAGAGGAGAGACCAGCCAGTCTAACAGGGGAAGAAGCTGCCTGTCCTGTAGACAGAGAGGAGAGACCAGCCAGTCTAACAGGGGAAGAAGCTGCCTGTCCTACAGACAGAGAGGAGAGACCAGCCAGTCTAACAGGGGAAGAAGCTGCCTGTCCTGTAGACAGAGAGGAGAGACCAGCCAGTCTAACAGGGGAAGAAGCTGCCTGTCCTGTAGACAGAGAGGAGAGACCAGCCAGTCTAACAGGGGAAGAAGCTGCCTGTCCTGTAGACAGAGAGGAGAGACCAGCCAGTCTAACAGGGGAAGAAGCTGCCTGTCCTGTAGACAGAGAGGAGAGACCAGCCAGTCTAACAGGGGAAGAAGCTGCCTGTCCTGTAGACAGAGAGGAGAGACCAGCCAGTCTAACAGGGGAAGAAGCTGCCTGTCCTGTAGACAGAGAGGAGAGACCAGCCAGTCTAACAGAGGAAGAAGCTGCCTGTCCTGTAGACAGAGAGGAGAGACCAGCCAGTCTAACAGAGGAAGAAGCTGTCTGTCCTGTAGACAGAGAGGAGAGACCAGCCAGTCTAACAGGGGAAGAAGCTGCCTGTCCTGTAGACAGAGAGGAGAGACCAGCCAGTCTAACAGGGGAAGAAGCTGCCTGTCCTGTAGACAGAGAGGAGAGACCAGCCAGTCTAACAGGGGAAGAAGCTGCCTGTCCTGTAGACAGAGAGGAGAGACCAGCCAGTCTAACAGGGGAAGAAGCTGCCTGTCCTGTAGACAGAGAGGAGAGACCAGCCAGTCTAACAGAGGAAGAAGCTGCCTGTCCTGTAGACAGAGAGGAGAGACCAGCCAGTCTAACAGGGGAAGAAGCTGCCTGTCCTGTAGACAGAGAGGAGAGACCAGACAGTCTAACAGGGGAAGAAGCTGCCTGTCCTGTAGACAGAGAGGAGAGACCAGCCAGTCTAACAGGGGAAGAAGCTGCCTGTCCTGTAGACAGAGAGGAGAGACCAGACAGTCTAACAGGGGAAGAAGCTGCCTGTCCTACAGACAGAGAGGAGAGACCAGCCAGTCTAACAGGGGAAGAAGCTGCCTGTCCTGTAGACAGAGAGGAGAGACCAGACAGTCTAACAGGGGAAGAAGCTGCCTGTCCTGTAGACAGAGAGGAGAGACCAGCCAGTCTAACAGGGGAAGAAGCTGCCTGTCCTGTAGACAGAGAGGAGAGACCAGACAGTCTAACAGGGGAAGAAGCTGCCTGTCCTACAGACAGAGAGGAGAGACCAGCCAGTCTAACAGGGGAAGAAGCTGCCTGTCCTGTAGACAGAGAGGAGAGACCAGACAGTCTAACAGGGGAAGAAGCTGCCTGTCCTGTAGACAGAGAGGAGAGACCAGCCAGTCTAACAGGGGAAGAAGCTGCCTGTCCTGTAGACAGAGAGGAGAGACCAGCCAGTCTAAAAGGGGAAGAAGCTGCCTGTCCTGTAGACAGAGAGGAGAGACCAGCCAGTGTCTGACAGTGGTGCAGACTGATGGTTTATTTCTGTCAACCGACTTCCCTGTTTCATTTCAAGTTACAGCACCTGAATTATTGAAAGGCACTTAAAGTCATGTTTGATCCGAGGACGTCAACGGGGCCATTTCAGATGGAATATGAACATGGCCTGAGTTGGCAGCGTAAACACAACCTGTTTTACCACAACAACAACAACAACAACAACAACAACATCTGGGCTGTATTGACCAGAAAACACACAGCTTTCCAAAATGATGACGCTCCTGTTCTCAGAACTTCTATTTTTCATAACATCGTTGTGCAGAGGGACTGACTGTAGAACAGCAGAGGGACTGACTGTACAGTAGAACAGCAGAGGGACTGACTGTAGAACAGCAGAGGGACTGACTGTAGAACAGCAGAGGGACTGACTGTACAGTAGAACAGCAGAGGGACTGACTGTAGAACAGCAGAGGGACTGACTGTAGAACAGCAGAGGGACTGACTGTACAGTAGAACAGCAGAGGGACTGACTGTACAGTAGAATAGCAGAGGGACTGACTGTAGAACAGCAGAGGGACTGACTGTACAGTAGAACAGCAGAGGGACTGACTGTAGAACAGCAGAGGGACTGACTTTACAGTAGAACAACAGAGGGACTGGCTGTAGAACAGCAGAGGGACTGGCTGTACAGTAGAACAACAGAGGGACTGACTGTACAGTAGAACAGCAGAGGGACTGACTGTACTGTAGAACAGCAGAGGGACTGACTGTAGAACAGCAGAGGGACTGACTGTACAGTAGAACAGCAGAGGGACTGACTGTACAGTAGAACAGCAGAGGGACTGACTGTAGAACAGCAGAGGGACTGACTGTCCAGTAGAACAGCAGAGGGACTGACTGTACAGTACAATAGCAGTGAGGTAGATGTGCTGCTATGTGGTGTGTTGTCCTCAAAATGTGGTGGTAACAGCAGGAGACACAGTGGTATTATAGTGGGGACAGTAGACACCACACAGGGCTGAGACACAGTGGTAATATAGTGGGGACAGTAGACACCACACAGGGCTGAGACACAGTGGTATTATAGTGGGGACAGTAGACACCACACAGGGCTGAGACACAGTGGTATTATAGTAGGACAGTAGACACCACACAGGGCTGAGACACAGTGGTATTATAGTGGGACAGTAGACACCACACAGGGCTGAGACACAGTGATATTATAGTGGGGACAGTAGACAACACACAGGGCTGAGACACAGTGGTATTATAGTGGGGACAGTAGACACCACACAGGGCTGAGACACAGTGGTATTATAGTAGGACAGTAGACACCACACTGTGCTGAGACACAGTGGTATTATAGTGGGGACAGTAGACACCACACTGTGCTGAGACACAATGGTATTATAGTGGGGACAGTAGACACCACATAGGGCTGAGACACAGTGGTATTATAGTAGGACAGTAGACACCACACAGGGCTGAGACACAGTGGTATTATAGTAGGACAGTAGACACCACACAGGGCTGAGACACATTGGTATTATAGTAGGACAGTAGACACCACACAGGGCTGAGACAGTGGTATTATAGTAGGACAGTAGACACCACACAGGGCTGAGACACAGTGGTATTATAGTAGGACAGTAGACACCACACAGGGCTGAGACACAGTGGTATTATAGTAGGACAGTAGACACCACACAGGGCTGAGACACAGTGGTATTATAGTAGGACAGTAGACACCACACAGGGCTGAGACACAGTGGTATTATAGTAGGACAGTAGACACCACACAGGGCTGAGACACAGTGGACGAGACAGGAGGAGGTATGACTGTTAACTGGCTGTGAGTCTGATGATTGGACGAGACAGGAGGAGGTATGACTGTTAACTGGCTGTGAGTCTGATGATTGGACGAGACAGGAGGAGGTATGACTGTTAACTGGCTGTCAGTCTGATGAGTGGACGAGACAGGAGGAGGTATGACTGTTAACTGGTTGACTGATCACAACACACTGACAGGACCGGACTAGTCCTCTTGACAGACCAATATGATTTCTCAACTAAGATGTATGTCAGTCTGATGATTGGACGGGACTGGCTGACCAATCACAACACACTGACAGGACCGGACTAGTCCTCTTGACTGACCAATAGGATTTCTCAACTAAGATGTATGTCAGTCTGATGATGTTGATCGCTCTCTCACGATCAACAACACTCTCACTGAGCGGGAATGGCTAAACAGCTGGCCAATGGCATGTGGGATATGAGTAGCCAGATAACCAATGGCAAGAGGGATGGGAGGAGTTACCAGGGTGACTGAGTTGCCAGGGTGACTGAGTTGCCAGGGTGACTGAGTTGCCAGGGTGACTGAGTTGCCAGGGTGACTGAGGTGCCAGGGTGACTGAGGTGCCAGGGTGACTGAGGTGCCAGGGTGACGGAGGTGCCAGGGTGACGGAGGTGCCAGGGTGACTGAGGTGCCAGGGTGACGGAGGTGCCAGGGTGACGGAGGTGCCAGGGTGACGGAGGTGCCAGGGTGACGGAGGTGCCAGGGTGACTGAGGTGCCAGGGTGACTGAGGTGCCAGGGTGACTGAGGTGCCAGGTGTAACTGAGACATGATCAGATTATCATTCTGATGAGATGATATTCTAGGATTTTAGGACAAATCTGAGTAAATCTGATTCATGTGCTTTTAATGACGTTTTGTAATGAAGTTAAAGTGTATAAATACATATTAATTTAATTAACATTATTTTATTGTTTAACAGGAAGTGTGAAAGAGGATATCGTCAATAACTGATGCAATAGGAGAGTTATACACAAATCTACAAAATCCCAATCAAATTAAATGGAAGAGATTTAGTTTTTTTAATCCCACCAAATCCAACCAGGAACAACAAGTTGATCAGCTTGACTTTGTCCCCCCCCCTGGTGATTGACCACGACACAGTTAGGTACTGAGCTAATGACCACGCTGCCATCTGGGGACAACAGTCACTGTCCTGGGGGGGAGGGGGGATGTTGTCTCACTGGTTCTAGATACTGTAGCCTACCCACCCCAGTCTGAGGTGAGTCACTGTCCTGGGGGGGGGGGATGTTGCCTCACTGGTTCTAGATACTGTAGCCTACCCACCCCAGCCTGAGGTGAGTCACTGTCCTGGGGGGGAGGGGGGTTGTTGTCTCACTGGTTCTAGATACTGTAGCCTCCTCACCCCAGTCTGAGGGGACGACAGAACCTGAGGAGCCACACAGGGGTGTCAAGTTAACGCTCTTATTTTGACCTTGGTGCCATTTTACTGGGGCCCCTGTTTACGATGCTCAGTAGAAAGTAGTGGTGGAACCGGGTTCACCAAACCAACGGTTCGGTACGCAGTGCAGTTTTTTTGGGGGGGGGATCACGGTTCGGTTTCGGGAACAGCAAGAAAATGAAAATGACAACAGTTACAGCAGCTAATTTATGTTTATTTAATACAATCCTACGTGTTGTTGTCCTTGATACCATATATGATCATGACTCACATAATACCGGATGAAAACACAATCTGTTCTATTTCCTTAAATATTAAAAAACGAGTCATCGTCAACAATAACTCAAATAAAGTGCCATAATGGTGTGAAATCAAGAAGTAAACATGGTTCAGACATGATATAGATCTGTGGTATAATGTTTCCTTACAAAGATACACATAGAAAACACTGTCATAAACAGTTCCTGTTGCGCGGTACTTCTCATTTCCTACTCCGGAGTAATGTGATTGGCTGTTACTGTTTAGTAGCTCTCCGTAACCCCGGAGGTCCATCCATCTGTAGCAAGCACAACCCAGGGTGCATTGGGCCAAATCATTGAAAACGTTTGGCTTTAGCCTGTTTATATAGAGCGGGTACTACCTGTCCTCAGAAATGTGTGTGAGAGGACAAAGTTACTAACGTGGCTCGAGGACTTTCACAAGGAGCTGAAACAGTGTATTCTACTCAACCACCGAGGAAGGGCACACATCCGCAGCTATAAAACACACCTGTTGCTCTCGTCATTTCTTTGTCCCGGTCAGAATCAGCTGCGAGGGGCGTTTCTGTCATTCTCCGGTGGGAATACTGGGGTGATGTCAGCGTCAACATGTTTGAGGTGTTGTCTGCTGAATAAACCATTCTACTTGAGTAGCGGAGACATATTCTCTCTGTCCATCACCGTGTAATCTACTGAGAAGAGAAAACGTTCCCAAACCGGAGATTTAAATCGATGATGGATAATATTCCAGGTTCATCTACGCCACCACTGACCCTCCCTACAGAACTAGTTTCCAGGTTTATTGATCCTCCTACAGAACTAGTTTCCAGGTTTACTGACCCTCCTACAGAACTAGTTTCCAGGTTTATTGATCCTCCTACAGAACTAGTTTCCAGGTTTATTGATCCTCCTACAGAACTAGTTTCCGGGTTTATTGATCCTCCTACAGAACTAGTTTCCAGGTTTATTGACCCTCCTACAGAACTAGTTTCCAGGTTTATTGATCCTCCTACAGAACTAGTTTCCAGGTTTATTGATCCTCCTACAGAACTAGTTTCCGGGTTTATTGACCCCACTGCTGATCCTCCTACAGAACTAGTTTCCAGGTTTATTGACCCCCCTACAGAACTAGTTTCCAGGTTTATTGACCCTCCTACAGAACTAGTTTCCAGGTTTATTGACCCTCCTACAGAACTAGTTTCCAGGTTTATTGATCCTCCTACAGAACTAGTTTCCAGGTTTATTGATCCTCCTACAGAACTAGTTTCCGGGTTTATTGACCACCCTACAGAACTAGTTTCCAGGTTTATTGACCCTCCTACAGAACTAGTTTCCAGGTTTATTGACCCCACCGCTGATCCTCCTACAGAACTAGTTTCCGGGTTTATTGACCACCCTACAGAACTAGTTTCCAGGTTTATTGACCCTCCTACAGAACTAGTTTCCAGGTTTATTGACCCCCCTACAGAACTAGTTTCCAGGTTTATTGACCCCCCTACAGAACTAGTTTCCAGGTTTATCGACCCCCCTAGAGAACTAGTTTCCAGGTTTATTGACCCCCCTAGAGAACTAGTTTCCAGGTTTATTGACCCTCCTACAGAACTAGTTTCCAGGTTTATTGACCCCCCTACAGAACTAGTTTCCAGGTTTATTGACCCCCCTACAGAACTAGTTTCCAGGTTCATCAACCCCACCGCTGACCCCCCTACAGAACTAGTTTCCAGGTTTATTGACCCCCCTACAGAACTAGTTTCCAGGTTTATTGACCCCACTGCTGACCCCCCTACAGAACTAGTTTCCAGGTTCATCAACCCCACCGCTGACCCTCCTACAGAACTAGTTTCCAGGTTTATTGACCCTCCTACAGAACTAGTTTCCAGGTTTATTGACCCTCCTACAGAACTAGTTTCCAGGTTTATTGACCCTCCTACAGAACTAGTTTCCAGGTTTATTGACCCCCCTACAGAACTAGTTTCCAGGTTTATTGACCCCACTGCTGATCCTCCTACAGAACTAGTTTCCAGGTTCATCAACCCCACCGCTGACCCCCCTACATAACTAGTTTCCAGGTTTATTGACCCTCCTACAGAACTAGTTTCCAGGTTTATTGACCCTCCTACAGAACTAGTTTCCAGGTTTATTGACCCTCCTACATAACTAGTTTCCAGGTTTATTGACCCTCCTACAGAACTAGTTTCCAGGTTTATTGACCCTCCTACAGAACTAGTTTCCAGGTTTATTGACCCTCCTACAGAACTAGTTTCCAGATTTATTGACCCTCCTACAGAACTAGTTTCCAGGTTTATTGACCCCCCTACAGAACTAGTTTCCAGTCTCACAACAACAATAGTTTGAAATGTGTCAGTTAAGATTTGAATTTGGATAACAAACTGCTGTAGTTGTTTTACTCAACTAGCATACAACACAGGATAGGCATAGCCTATAGGCCTCGTGTTTGATGTACTCATTCAGGTTCACAGTGTGAACTGAACCGAGGTACCAGTACACCCCTAGTAGAAAGAGTGTGAGAGAGAGGAGAAAATAAGGAGACGAGATCGGGTGAGACAGCAGGATCTGTGTTCGTGTGTTGCGTCTGGCTCTGGTGTCACAAATCATACCTCACAGCCAAGCGGAGAAAGGTCAAATTTCACAGCTAGAGTCGAAAGCTCAACAACAGGTTGGATACAGGGGTCAAAGGGTCACCGCTGTTCTACGACCGCCTCTGCGGCTGAGTCTCAGCCTGAGTGGCAGATCAATTTGCTGGGAGCCACACATCACAGTGTATTAGAGCTGCCTGTGTTACACTGTTAGTGGAGGACGAAGACAGCCAGGGCCAAGGCCAGGATATTATTATTGAAGGCAGGGAGGATACAGTCAGGGGGATATTATGATTGAAGGCAGGGAGGATACAGTCAGGGGGATATTATGATTGAAGGCAGGGAGGATACAGTCAGGGGGATATTATGACTGAAGACAGGGAGGATACAGTCAGGGGGATATTATTATTGAAGACAGGGAGGATACAGTCAGGGGGATATTATTATTGAAGACAGGGAGGATACAGTCAGGGGGATATTATGACTGAAGACAGGGAGGATACAGTCAGGGGGATATTATGTCTCAAGGCAGGGAGGATACAGTCAGGGGGATATTATTATTGAAGACAGGGAGGATACAGTCAGGGGGATATTAATATTGAAGGCAGGGAGGATACAGTCAGGGGGATATTATGATTGAAGACAGGGAGGATACAGTCAGGGGAATATTATTATTGAAGGCAGGGAGGATACAGTCAGAGGGATATTATTATTGAAGGCAGGGAGGATACAGTCAGGGGGATATTAATATTGAAGACAGGGAGGATACAGTCAGGGGGATATTAATATTGAAGACAGGGAGGATACAGGGAGGATACAGTCAGGGGGATATTAATATTGAAGACAGGGAGGATACAGTCAGGGGGATATTAATATTGAAGACAGGGAGGATACAGGGAGGATACAGTCAGGGGGATATTAATATTGAAGACAGGGAGGATACAGTCAGGGGGATATTATGATTGAAGACAGGGAGGATACAGTCAGGGGGATATTAATATTGAAGACAGGGAGGATACAGTCAGGGGGATATTATTATTGAAGGCAGGGAGGATACAGTCAGGGGGATATTATGATTGAAGACAGGGAGGATACAGTCAGGGGGATATTAATATTGAAGACAGGGAGGATACAGTCAGGGGGATATTAATATTGAAGACAGGGAGGATACAGGGAGGATACAGTCAGGGGGATATTATTATTGAAGGCAGGGAGGATACAGTCAGGGGGATATTATTATTGAAGACAGGGAGGATACAGTCAGGGGGATATTATTATTGAAGACAGGGAGGATACAGTCAGGGGGATATTATTATTGAAGACAGGGAGGATACAGTCAGGGGGATATTATGATTGAAGACAGGGAGGATACAGTCAGGGGGATATTATGACTGAAGACAGGGAGGATACAGTCAGGGGGATATTATGATTGAAGACAGGGAGGATACAGTCAGGGGGATATTATTATTGAAGACAGGGAGGATACAGTCAGGGGGATATTATGACTGAAGGCAGGGAGGATACAGGAAGGATACAGTCAGGGGGATATTATTATTGAAGGCAGGGAGGATACAGGGAGGATACAGTCAGGGGGATATTATTACTGAAGGCAGGGAGGATACAGTCAGGGGGATATTATGACTGAAGACAGGGAGGATACAGTCAGGGGGATATTAATATTGAAGGCAGGGAGGATACAGTCAGGGGGGTATTAATATTGAAGGCAGGGAGGATACAGTCAGGGGGATATTATGATTGAAGGCAGGGAGGATACAGGGAGGACACAGTCAGGGGATATTATGATTGAAGGCAGGGAGGATACAGTCAGGGGGATATTAATATTGAAGTGTATAACTTGGATGTCTATATGGATTTGTTATATAATAGATAAACCAGGACAACCCAGTCGACAGGAGAGTGCTGATCTCAACCAGGTGTTTCTTGACTATATCAGCTAAAAAGTATTTCTGTCTCAGAGAGTCTAACGTTGGCTGTGTCCAGAAAAGTGTGAGTGAGGAGATGATTCCTCCTACCCTACTAGACAGGGCCCTGGTCAACAGTAGTCTACTAGATAGGGCCCTGGTCAACAGTAGTCTACTAGATAGGGCCCTGGTCAACAGTAGTCTACTAGATAGGGCCCTGGTCAACAGCAGTCTACTAGATAGGGCCCTGGTCAACGGTAATCTACTAGATAGGGCCCTGGTCAATGGTAGTCTACTAGATAGTGCCCTGGTCAACAGTAGTCTACTAGATAGTGCCCTGGTCAACAGTAGTCTACTAGATAGTGCCCTGGTCAACAGTAGTCCCCTACATAGGGTCCTGGTCAATGGTAATCTACTAGATAGGGCCCTGGTCAATGGGAGTCTACTAGATAGTGCCCTGGTCAACAGTAGTCCCCTACATAGGGCCCTGATCAACAGTAGTCTACTACATAGGGAATGTGGTGCCATTTAGTCCACTACATAGGGAATAGGGTGCATTTAGTCCACTACATAGGGAATAGGGTGCCATTTAGTCCACTACATAGGGAATAGGGTGCATTTAGTCCACTACATAGGGAATATGGTGCCATTTAGTCCACTACATAGGGAATATGGTGCCATTTAGTCCACTACATAGGGAATATGGTGCCATTTAGTCCACTACATAGGGAATATGGTGCCATTTAGTCCACTACATAGGGGATATGGTGCCATTTAGTCCACTACATAGGGAATATGGTGCCATTTAGTCCACTACATAGGGAATATGGTGCCATTTAGTCCACTACATAGGGCATATGGTGCCATTTAGTCCACTACATAGGGAATAGGGTGCCATTTAGTCCACTACATAGGGAATAGGGTGCATTTAGTCCACTACATAGGGGATATGGTGCCATTTAGTCCACTACATAGGGAATAGGGTGCCATTTAGTCCACTACATAGGGAATATGGTGTCATTTAGTCCACTACATAGGGGATAGGGTGCATTTAGTCCACTACATAGGGAATAGGTTGCCATTTAGTCCACTACATAGGGAATAGGGTGCAGTTAGTCCACTACATAGGGGATATGGTGCCATTTAGTCCACTACATAGGGAATAGGGTGCCATTTAGTCCACTACATAGGGCCCTGGTCAACAGTAGTACACTACATAGGGAATAGGGTGCATTTAGTCCACTACATAGGGAATAGGGTGCATTTAGTCCACCTCATAGGGAATAGGGTGCCATTTAGTCCACTACATAGGGAATAGGGTGCCATTTAGATCACTGCATAGGGAATAGGGTGCATTTGGTCCACTACATTGGGAATATGGTGCCATTTAGTCCACTACATAGGGAATAGGGTGCCATTTAGTCCACTACATAGGGAAGAGGGTGACATATGGGACAAAGGCTTCGACAAAGCAGAGCCATACTAAGAGCATTAAAGAGAGCATTTCGTTCAGCAGTTGATCAGTACAAGTATAAATCAAAGATTATTGAGGTAAATCCCAGACATTTGACCCAAATCTGGTAACCCCCCCCCAAAAAAACATAGTGGGGTTAATGATTTTAATAAACACCAGTGTGTGATGGCCCTGGACAATCTATTTTGCTTTCATATTCTAATCTATAGGCCTACGGGTTTCAGTATTTTATTTCTAAATGAAAATAAGATTGCCCAAGAGAAGAATGTAATTAATTAATTAAATGTAGAGTCCCCTGGTCAGCAGTTAAATAAATGTTTTACCTCTGATAATGATAATGGTCCTCTATGGGGAATGTTTTCCTGAGTGTTGCTGGGACTGGGACTGGGACTCACACACACACACACACACACTAAACTAACGTAGCAGGCGTGAAACAAATGCCTGAAACTAGATCCTCTACATACTGGTCTGAAACTAGATCCTCTACATACTGGTCTGAAACTAGATCCTCTACATACTGGTCTGAAACTAGATCCTCTACATACTGGTCTGAAACTAGATCCCCCTACATACTGGTCTGAAACTAGATCCCCCTACATACTGGTCTGGAACTAGATTCCCTACATACCGGTCTGAAACTAGATCCTCTACATACTGGTCTGAAACTAGATCCTCTACATCCTGGTCTGAAACTAGATCCTCTACATACTGGTCTGAAACTAGATCCCCCTACATACTGGTCTGAAACTAGATCCCTCTACATACTGGTCTGAAACTAGATCCTCTACATACTGGTCTGAAACTAGATTATCTACATACTGGTCTGAAACTAGATCCCCTACATACTGGTCTGAAACTAGATCCTCTACATACTGGTCTGAAACTAGATTATCTACATACTCGTCTGAAACTAGATCCCCTACATACTGGTCTGAAACTAGATCCCCCTACATACTGGTCTGAAACTAGATCCTCTACATACTGGTCTGAAACTAGATTATCTACATACCGGTCTGAAACTAGATCCTCTACATACTGGTCTGAAACTAGATCCTCTACATACTGGTCTGAAACTAGATCCTCTACATCCTGGTCTGAAACTAGATCCTCTACATACTGGTCTGAAACTAGAAACCCCTACATACTGGTCTGAAACTAGATTATCTACATACTGGTCTGAAACTAGATCCTCTACATCCTGGTCTGAAACTAGATCCTCTACATACTGGTCTGAAACTAGATCCCCCTACATACTGGTCTGAAACTAGATCCCTCTACATACTGGTCTGAAACTAGATCCTCTACATACTGGTCTGAAACTAGATTATCTACATACTGGTCTGAAACTAGATCCCCTACATACTGGTCTGAAACTAGATCCTCTACATACTGGTCTGAAACTAGATTATCTACATACTGGTCTGAAACTAGATCCCCTACATACTGGTCTGAAACTAGATCCCCCTACATACTGGTCTGAAACTAGATCCTCTACATACTGGTCTGAAACTAGATCCTCTACATACTGGTCTGAAACTAGATTATCTACATACTGGTCTGAAACTAGATCCCTTACATACTGGTCTGAAACTAGATCCCCCTACATACTGGTCTGAAACTAGATCCCCTACATACTGGTCTGAAACTAGAACTCCTACATACTGGTCTGAAACTAGATCCCCCTACATACTGGTCTGAAACTAGATCCTCTACATACTGGTCTGAAACTAGATCCCCCTACATACTGGTCTGAAACTAGATCCCCCTACATACTGGTCTGAAACTAGATCCTCTACATACTGGTCTGAAACTAGATTATCTACATACTGGTCTGAAACTAGATACCCCTACATACTGGTCTGAAACTAGATTATCTACATACTGGTCTGAAACTAGATCCTCTACATCCTGGTCTGAAACTAGATCCTCTACATACTGGTCTGAAACTAGATCCCCCTACATACTGGTCTGAAACTAGATCCCTCTACATACTGGTCTGAAACTAGATCCTCTACATACTGGTCTGAAACTAGATTATCTACATACTGGTCTGAAACTAGATCCCCTACATACTGGTCTGAAACTAGATCCTCTACATACTGGTCTGAAACTAGATCCCCTACATACTGGTCTGAAACTAGATCCCCCTACATACTGGTCTGAAACTAGATCCCCCTACATACTGGTCTGAAACTAGATCCCCCTACATACTGGTCTGAAACTAGATCCTCTACATACTGGTCTGAAACTAGAACTCCTACATACTGGTCTGAAACTAGATCCTCTACATACTGGCCTGAAACTAGATCCCCTCTACATCCTGGTCTGAAACTAGATCCCCTCTACATCCTGGTCTGAAACTAGATCCCCTCTACATCCTGGTCTGAAACTAGATCCCCTCTACATCCTGGTCTGAAACTAGATCCCCTCTACATCCTGGTCTGAAACTAGATCCCCTCTACATCCTGGTCTGAAACTAGATACCCCTACAGTGTCTAATTAACCTGTGGTGCTGCTGGGTGACGAGTTGGTTCAGCGTTGTTCTACAAAACCACAGATTTTAGGTACCACATCAAAGACAGCGACTGATATCCCCCCCATGGTCTCCCGGGGATGCATGAACACAGTCACACACATTCCCTGAGTCTCTGGGGCAGGTCTGCCAGGGATGCATGAACACAGTCACACACATTCCCCGAGTCTCTGGGGCAGGTCTGTCAGGGATGCATGAACACAGTCACACACATTCCCTGAGTCTCTGGGGCAGGTCTGCCAGGGATGCATGAACACAGTCACACACATTCCCTGATACTCTGGGGCAGGTCTCCCAGGGATGCATGAACACAGTCACACACATTCCCTGATACTCTGGGGCAGGTCTGCCAGGGATGCATGAACACAGTCACACACATTCCCTGAGTCTCTGGGGCAGGTCTGCCAGGGATGCATGAACACAGTCACACACATTCCCTGATACTCTGGGGCAGGTCTCCCAGGGATGCATGAACACAGTCACACACATTCCCTGAGTCTCTGGGGCAGGTCTGCCAGGGATGCATAAACACAGTCACACACATTCCCCGAGTCTCTGGGGCAGGTCTCCCAGGGATGCATGAACACAGTCACACACATTCCCCGAGTCTCTGGGGCAGGTCTGTCAGGGATGCATGAACACAGTCACACACATTCCCTGATACTCTGGGGCAGGTCTGCCAGGGATGCATGAACACAGTCACACACATTCCCTGAGTCTCTGGGGCAGGTCTGCCAGGGATGCATGAACACAGTCACACACATTCCCTGAGTCTCTGGGGCAGGTCTGTCAGGGATGCATGAACACAGTCACACACATTCCCCGAGTCTCTGGGGCAGGTCTGTCAGGGATGCATGAACACAGTCACACACATTCCCTGAGTCTCTGGGGCAGGTCTGTCAGGGATGCATGAACACAGTCACACACATTCCCTGATACTCTGGGGCAGGTCTGCCAGGGATGCATGAACACAGTCACACACATTCCCTGAGTCTCTGGGGCAGGTCTGCCAGAAATGCATGAACACATTCCCTGAGTCTCTGGGGCAAGTCTGTGAGTGGCACAGCGGTCTAAGGCACTGCATCTCTGTGCAAGAGGCGGCACGACAGACACCCTGGTTCGATTCCAGGCTGTATCACAGCGGTCTAAGGCACTGCATCTCTGTGCAAGAGGCGGCACGTATATAACAGGGACAGAGAGGACACTGCCCAGCCTATTCTCTCAGTGGCTGCCTGCCTGCATGTCTTTGTACCCCAGGCTCCAATCAGTAGGCAGGGTTGAGGACGGTTAAGAGCATTGCATGTGTTGGTCTGCCCAATGACAAGGCCCCATTGTTTCCCCGACACATACAGAGAGACATGCGTAGATTCCTCTGACTTACCTAGGGGGTCAAAGGTCAAAGCTCTGGACAGGAAGCAGAGGTGCAACAGGCTGTTCTTTAAAACACACATTGTCTCTCTGACACGCCCACACACACACACAACATACAGGCTTCTCTCTCCGCTCTGGCTGTCTACAAACAGCAGATTATGACCTCCACTGAGTGGGTCGTAACCGTGTGTGTGTGTGTGTGTGTGTGTGTGTGTGTGTGTGTGTGTTTATATATACCACCCTTTCACTTAAAGCAACAAATATAAAGCCGAGAACCCCAGGTCTTCTGGGGTAATTCCCTGAGAGGAATCACAACAGGCCCTTTCCTGATTCAAACTGATGAAATGAGCCTTTTCCATTAAACATGAACAACCCCATTGATGTTAGAACCCATGTGGGGAGGAGCTCTGTAAACACCATAAAACAGGGTGGAGACGGGGGACGAGGGAGGGAGGGAGGAGACGGGGGATGGACAGGGGGGAGGAGACGGGGGACGGACTGGGGGGAGGAGACGGGGGACGGACAGGGGGGAGGAGACGGGGGATGAGGGAGGGGGGAGGAGACGGGGGACGGACAGGGGGGAGGAGACGGGGGATGAGACGGGGGACGGACGGGGGGAGGAGACGGGGGACGGACAGGGGGGAGGAGACGGGGGATGAGGGAGGGGGGAGGAGACGGGGGACGGACAGGGGGGAGGAGACGGGGGATGAGACGGGGGACGGACGGGGGGAGGAGACGGGGGCCGGACGGGGGGAGGAGATGGGGGATGAGGGAGGGAGGCTGTAAACACCATAAAACAGGGTGGAGACGGGGGACGGACAGGGGGGAGAAGACGAGGGATGAGGGAGGGGAGGAGATGGGGGACGGACGGACGGGAGACGGGGGATGAGGGAGGGGAGGAGACAGGGACGGACGGGGGGAGGAGACGGGGGACGGACAGGGGGGAGGAGACAAGGGAACGAGGGAGGTGAGGAGACGGGGACGGACGGGGGGAAGAGACGGGGGATGAGGAAGGGAGGGAGGCTGTAAAATGGATCCTGTTCAAGCTGGAAGGAAGGGAGGGTGAGGCGACACTGTTTTCTAAACCCACCTACCGCTCGCTCATCAAATATTCAATATATCTCCTGAGAAATTCAATTTCTTTCTGCCTCCCACCCAACCGACACGGCGTGATGTGGCAGCTCAGCGCTGTCATGGGGGCCCCTGGTTGCTTCCTCCTCTGGAAACATCAAAACACCTTCTGTACCCCTCTGGGCTTTTCCTTGCATCAATCTCACGTAATCTGTGTGTGTGTGTGTGTGTGTGTGTGTGTGTGTGTGTGTGTGTGTGTGTGTGTGTGCGTGTTTAACTATACTTGTGGGGACCACAAGGTCAAATGCTATTTATAGGGGATTCCGGGTTAAGTTTAGGTTTAGATTTCGGGTTAAGGTTAGGTTTAGATTTCGGGTTAAGTTTAGGTTTAGATTTCGGGTTAAGGTTAGGTTTAGATTTCAGGTTAAGGTTAGGTTTAGATTTCGGGTTAAGGTTAGGTTTAGATTTCGGGTTAAGGTTAGGTTTAGATTTCGGGTTAAGGTTAGGTTTAGATTTCGGGTTAAGGTTAGGTTTAGATTTCGGGTTAAGGTTAGGTTTAGATTTCGGGTTAAGGTTAGGTTTAGATTTCGGGTTAAGGTTAGGTTTAGATTTCGGGTTAAGGTTAGGTTTAGATTTCGGGTTAAGGTTAGGTTTAGATTTCGGGTTAAGGTTAGGTTTAGATTTCGGGTTAAGGTTAGGGTAAACAGGATTTTGAATGGGACTGAATTGTGCGTCCCCACAAGGTTAGTTATACAGGACTGTGTGAGAGTTTTGCAGATGGATGTGTGTACTACTGGTCAGAAGGTACGTATATCAAGCCCTAATGGGGTTCCTCTGTATTCAAACACAAAACCACATCAAGGTTTCATGAGATGAATGACACTTAGCCAGGGTTATGATGGGGAGAACACTTAGCCAGGGTTATGATGGGGAGAACACTTAGCCAGGGTAATGATGGGGAGAACACTTAGCCAGGGTAATGATGGGGAGAACACTTAGCCAGGGTAATGATGGGGAGAACACTTAGCCAGGGTTATGATGGGGAGAACACTTAGCCACGTAACGGTGCAGGGTCGTAGAGGTGCAGGGTCGTAACGGTGTCTCTCTCTCTCTCTCACCTTGAACTCACGTGTGTCTGTGAATCTGAGTCCCTGAATTCCTCAGACCTTAAACAATGTATTGAGACCATCAGTTAACCTGAAACAGCCGTTTTACTGGTTGGCCTGGAAACTGACCAGTCAGGTCGGTAGGTCACGTAGGTATTGGGCAACAGTACCATTCAATAAACAGGTCATTATGACTGTTGTTGTCAAGGAAATGTGGAAAACTTCCTCTCTGTTGCCATGAGGAAGTATTCCATTTCAAGTGTCCACCCCCTAATCTGAGTGACGAGGCCAGCCAGGCACCGGTCTGAGTGACGAGGCCGGCCAGGCACCGGTCTGAGTGAGGAGGCCAGCCAGGCACCGGTCTGAGTGAGGAGGCCAGCCAGGCACCGGTCTGAGTGAGGAGGTCAGCCAGGCACCGGTCTGAGTGAGGAGGCCAGCCAGGCACCGGTCTGAGTGAGGAGGCCAGCCAGGCACCGGTCTGAGTGAGGAGGCCAGCCAGGCACCGGTCTGAGTGAGGAGGCCAGCCAGGCACCGGTCTGAGTGAGGAGGCCGGCCAGGCACCGGTCTGAGTGAGGAGGCCGGCCAGGCACCGGTCTGAGTGGCGAGGCCGGCCAGGCACCGGTCTGAGTTGCGAGGCCGGCCAGGCACCGGTCTGAGTGGCGAGGCCGGCCAGGCACCGGTCTGAGTGAGGAGGCCAGCCAGGCACCGGTCTGAGTGAGGAGGCCAGCCAGGCACCGGTCTGAGTGAGGAGGCCAGCCAGGCACCGGTCTGAGTGAGGAGGCCAGCCAGGCACCGGTCTGAGTGAGGAGGCCAGCCAGGCACCGGTCTGAATGACGAGGCCAGCCAGGCACCGGTCTGAGTGACGAGGCCAGCCAGGCACCGGTCTGAGTGACGAGGCCAGCCAGGCACCGGTCTAGCGAGCTACCTCTGGCCTCCCCCTCATTTGTCGCCGGCTACCTGTGTGTGTGTGTGTGTGTGTGTGTGTGTGTGTGTGTGTGTGTGTGTGTGTGTGTGTGTGTGTGTGTGTGTGCGCGAGTGTGTGCGTGTTTCCCCTGGTTGAAAACAGCAGCTTACCCTGTATTGATTGAAATGATCTCTATCAGAGGGTTCTTTCTAATCTTGGGCAGATCCAGTCTGGCTCCACCGAGACGCTTCCCGTTGTCCTTCTTCTGACCCAGCAGACGCACCGAGTGACCTTCACACACAACACACACAAATACTAGTCAGGACACCGAGTGACCTTCACACACAACACACACATATACTAGTCAGGACACCGAGTGACCTTCACACACAACACACACAAATACTAGTCAAGACACCGAGTGACCTTCAACACATAACACACACAAATACTAGTCAGAACACCGAGGAGGAATGGAGGAGTAGAGAAATGGAGGGATGGAGGAGTAGAGAAATGGAGGATTAGAGAAATGGAGGAGTAGAGGGATGGAGGAGTAGAGAAATGGAGGAGTAGAGAAACAGAGGGATGGAGTTATTTGTCTGGCTCAATCTCTCATTCAGACAATCTCACGGTAAGAAGGACAGAGCTCCTCACAATGACAAATGGAAAGATGCCGTTCATTAAATCGCGGCGTTTTTAACGATCTCTCTATTCAACAGCATGTAATTAAAATCATTTGAAAAATGCAACGATCGTTGCAGAGCAGGTGAGATGCGTAAACTGATAGGAAGAAGGGTCTCTGGTATTCTGTATCGTGGGTGTAAATATATATATATATAAATATGAATTTAAGGGACTAAAAAAAGCTAACATTTAAACACTATGGACATTAGGAGCCTGCTTTTCCTAATAAGATAATTATTTCAGCACACTTCTCAATAGCAGCTTATCCTGCCTAAAGCAGACTAACCCCACAAACTGGAGGTAGCTTTAGTAATGCTATAGGCTAGATAATGCTGTATGTATTAGTAATGCTATAGGCTAGATAATGCTGTATGTATTAGTAATGATATAGGCTAGATAATGCTATAGGCTAGATAATGCTGTATGTATTAGTAATGATATAGGCTAGATAATGCTGTATGTATTAGTAATGCTATAGGCTAGATAATGCTATAGGCTAGATAATGCTGTATGTATTAGTAATGCTATAGGCTAGATAATGCTGTATGTATTAGTAATGCTATAGGCTAGATAATGCTATAGGCTAGATAATGCTGTATGTATTAGTAATGCTATAGGCTAGATAATGCTATAGGCTAGATAATGCTGTATGTATTAGTAATGATATAGGCTAGATAATGCTGTATGTATTAGTAATGCTATAGGCTAGATAATGCTATAGGCTAGATAATGCTGTATGTATTAGTAATGCTATAGGCTAGATAATGCTGTATGTATTAGTAATGCTATAGGCTAGATAATGCTATAGGCTAGATAATGCTGTATGTATTAGTAATGATATAGGCTAGATAATGCTGTATGTATTAGTAATGATATAGGCTAGATAATGCTGTATGTATTAGTAATGATATAGGCTAGATAATGCTGTATGTATTAGTAATGCTATAGGCTAGATAATGCTGTATGTATTAGTAATGCTATAGGCTAGATAATGCTGTATGTATTAGTAATGCTATAGGCTAGATAATGCTGTATGTATTAGTAATGCTATAGGCTAGATAATGCTGTATGTATTAGTAATGCTATAGGCTAGATAATACTCTATGTATTAGTAATGCTATAGGCAAGATAATGCTCTGTATTAGTAATGATATAGGCTAGATAATGCTGTATGTATTAGTAATGCTATAGGCTGGATAATGATATAGGTAAGATAATGCTCTATGTATTAGTAATGTTATAGGCTAGATAATGCTCTATGTATTAGTAATGCTATATGCTAGCTAATGCTATAGGCTAGATAATGATATAGGTAAGATAATGCTCGATGTATTAGTAATGCTATAGGCTAGATAATGCTGTATGAATTAGTAATGCTATAGGCTAGATAATGCTCTATGTATTAGTGATGCTATAGGCTAGATAATGCTGTATGTATTAGTAATGATATAGGCTAGCTAATGCTGTATGTATTAGTAATGCTATAGGCTAGATAATGCTATATGTATTAGTAATGCTATAGGCTAGATAATGTTATATGTATTAGTAATGATATAGGCTAGCTAATGTTATATGTATTAGTAACGCTAGATCCACACTACCTAGAGTATAATGTGGGGAGATGTTTAAGTTCACACTACCTAGAGTATAATGTGGGGAGATGTTTAGGTCCACACTACCTAGAGTATAATGTGGGGAGATGTTTAGGTCCACACTACCTAGAGAATAATGTGGGGAGATGTTTAGGTCCCCACTACCTAAAGAATAATGTGGGGAGATGTTTAGGTCCACACTACCTAGAGAATAATGTGGGGAGATGTTTAGGTCCACACTACCTAGAGTATAATGTGGGGAGATGTTTAGGTCCACACTACCTAGAGAATAATGTGGGGAGATGTTTAGGTCCACACTACCTAGAGAATAATGTGGGGAGATGTTTAGGTCCACACTACCTAGAGTATAATGTGGGGAGATGTTTAGGTCCCCACTACCTAGAGTATAATGTGGGGAGATGTTTAGGTCCACACTACCTAGAGTATAATGTGGGGAGATGTTTAGGTCCACACTACCTAGAGAATAATGTGGGGAGATGTTTAGATCCACACTACCTAGAGTATAATGTGGGGAGATGTTTAGGTCCACACTACCTAGAGTATAATGTGGGGAGATGTTTAGGTCCCCACTACCTAGAGTATAATGTGGGAAGATGTTTAGGTCCACACTACCTAGTGTAAAAATGTCAATATAACAAGACATTACAGAACCTGACCCCTTTCTCCCTTATCAATATAACAAGACATTATAGAACCTGACCCCTTTCTCCCTTATCAATATAACAAGACAGAAACCAGAACCTGACCCCTTTCTCCCTTATCAATATAACAAGACATTACAGAACCTGACCCCTTTCTCCCTTATCAATATAACAACACAGATACCAGAACCTGACCCCTTATCAATATAACAAGACATTACATAACCTGACCCCTTTCTCCCTTATCAATATAACAAGACATTATAGAACCTGACCCCTTTCTCCCTTATCAATATAACAAGACAGAAACCAGAACCTGACCCCTTTCTCCCTCATCAATATAACAAGACAGATACCAGAACCTGACCCCTTTCTCCCTTATCAATATAACAAGACAGAAACCAGAACCTGACCCCTTTCTCCCTCATAAATATAACAAGACATTACAGAACCTGACCCCTTTCTCCCTTATCAATATAACAAGACAGATACCAGAACCTGACCCCTTTCTCCCTCATAAATATAACAAGACAGATACCAGAACCTGACCCCTTTCTCCCTCATCAATATAACAAGACATTATAGAACCTGACCCCTTTCTCCCTTATCAATATAACAAGACATTACAGAACCTGACCCCTTTCTCCCTTATCAATATAACAAGACATTACAGAACCTGACCCCTTTCTCCCTTATCAATATAACAAGACATTACAGAACCTGACCCCTTTCTCCCTTATCAATATAACAAGACAGATACCAGAACCTGACCCCTTTCTCCCTTATCAATATAACAAGACAGATACCAGAACCTGACCCCTTTCTCCCTTATCAATATAACAAGACAGATACCAGAACCTGACCCCTTTCTCCCTTATCAATATAACAAGACAGATACCAGAACCTGACCCCTTTCTCCCTTATCAATATAACAAGACATACCAGAACCTGACCCCTTTCTCCCTTATCAATATAACAAGACAGATACCAGAACCTGACCCCTTTCTCCCTTATCAATATAACAAGACAGATACCAGAACCTGACCCCTTTCTCCCTTATCAATATAACAAGACATTACAGAACCTGACCCCTTTCTCCCGTATCAATATAACAAGACAGATACCAGAACCTGACCCCTTTCTCCCTTATCAATATAACAAGACAGATACCAGAACCTGACCCCTTTCTCCCTTATCAATATAACAAGACAGATACCAGAACCTGACCCCTTTCTCCCTTATCAATATAACAAGACAGATACCAGAACCTGACCCCTTTCTCCCGTATCAATATAACAAGACAGATACCAGAACCTGACCCCTTTCTCCCTTATCAATATAACAAGACAGATACCAGAACCTGACCCCTTTCTCCCTCATCAATATAACAAGACATTACAGAACCTGACCCCTTTCTCCCTTATCAATATAACAAGACAGATACCAGAACCTGACCCCTTTCTCCCTTATCAATATAACAAGACATTACAGAACCTGACCCCTTTCTCCCTTATCAATATAACAAGACAGATACCAGAACCTGACCCCTTTCTCCCTTATCAATATAACAAGACAGAAACCAGAACCTGACCCCTTTCTCCCTCATCAATATAACAAGACAGATACCAGAACCTGACCCCTTTCTCCCTTATCAATATAACAAGACATTACAGAACCTGACCCCTTTCTCCCTTATCAATATAACAAGACAGATACCAGAACCTGACCCCTTTCTCCCTTATCAATATAACAAGACATTACAGAACCTGACCCCTTTCTCCCGTATCAATATAACAAGACATTATAGAACCTGACCCCTTTCTCCCGTATCAATATAACAAGACAGATACCAGAACCTGACCCCTTTCTCCCTTATCAATATAACAAGACAGATACCAGAACCTGACCCCTTTCTCCCTTATCAATATAACAAGACATTACAGAACCTGACCCCTTTCTCCCTTATCAATATAACAAGACAGATACCAGAACCTGACCCCTTTCTCCCTCATCAATATAACAAGACAGATACCAGAACCTGATCCCTTTCTCCCTTATCAATATAACAAGACAGATACCAGAACCTGACCCCTTTCTCCCTCATCAATATAACAAGACAGATACCAGAACCTGACCCCTTTCTCCCTTATCAATATAACAAGACAGATACCAGAACCTGACCCCTTTCTCCCTTATCAATATAACAAGACAGATACCAGAACCTGACCCCTTTCTCCCTTATCAATATAACAAGACAGATACCAGAACCTGACCCCTTTCTCCCTTATCAATATAACAAGACAGATACCAGAACCTGACCCCTTTCTCCCTTATCAATATAACAAGACAGATACCAGAACCTGACCCCTTTCTCCCTTATCAATATAACAAGACAGATACCAGAACCTGACCCCTTTCTCCCTTATCAATATAACAAGACAGATACCAGAACCTGACCCCTTTCTCCCGTATCAATATAACAAGACAGATACCAGAACCTGACCCCTTTCTCCCTTATCAATATAACAAGACAGATAACAGAACATGACCCCTTTCTCCCTTATCAATATAACAAGACAGAAACCAGAACCTGATCCCTTTCTCCCTTATCAATATAACAAGACAGATACCAGAACCTGACCCCCTTCTCCCTTATCAATATAACAAGACAGATACCAGAACCTGACCCCTTTCTCCCTTATCAATATAACAAGACAGATACCAGAACCTGACCCCTTTCTCCCTTATCAATATAACAAGACATTATAGAACCTGACCCCTTTCTCCCTTATCAATATAACAAGACAGATACCAGAACCTGACCCCTTTCTCCCTTATCAATATAACAAGACAGATACCAGAACCTGACCCCTTTCTCCCTTATCAATATAACAAGACATTACAGAACCTGACCCCTTTCTCCCTTATCAATATAACAAGACATTACATAACCTGACCCCTTTCTCCCGTATCAATATAACAAGACATTACAGAACCTGACCCCTTTCTCCCTTATCAATATAACAAGACATTACAGAACCTGACCCCTTTCTCCCTTATCAATATAACAAGACAGATACCAGAACCTGACCCCTTTCTCCCTCATCAATATAACAAGACAGATACCAGAACCTGACCCCTTTCTCCCTTATCAATATAACAAGACAGAAACCAGAACCTGACCCCTTTCTCCCTCATCAATATAACAAGACAGATACCAGAACCTGACCCCTTTCTCCCTTATCAATATAACAAGACAGATACCAGAACCTGACTCCTTTCTCCCTCATCAATATAACAAGACAGATACCAGACCCTGACTCCTTTCTCCCTCATCAATATAACAAGACATTACAGAACCTGACCCCTTTCTCCCTTATCAATATAACAAGACATTACAGAACCTGACCCCTTTCTCCCTTATCAATATAACAAGACATTACATAACCTGACCCCTTTCTCCCTTATCAATATAACAAGACATTACAGAACCTGACCCCTTTCTCCCGTATCAATATAACAAGACATTACAGAACCTGACCCCTTTCTCCCTTATCAATATAACAAGACATTACAGAACCTGACCCCTTTCTCCCTTATCAATATAACAAGACAGATACCAGAACCTGACTCCTTTCTCCCTTATCAATATAGCAAGACAGATACCAGAACCTGACCCCTTTCTCCCTCATCAATATAACAAGACAGATACCAGAACCTGACCCCTTTCTCCATTATCAATATAACAAGACAGATACCAGAACCTGACCCCTTTCTCCCTCATCAATATAACAAGACAGATACCAGAACCTGACCCCTTTCTCCCTTATCAATATAACAAGACAGATACCAGAACCTGACCCCTTTCTCCCTTATCAATATAACAAGACAGATACCAGAACCTGACCCCTTTCTCCCTCATCAATATAACAAGACAGATACCAGAACCTGACCCCTTTCTCCCTCATCAATATAACAAGACAGATACCAGAACCTGACCCCTTTCTCCCTTATCAATATAACAAGACAGATACCAGAACCTGACCCCTTTCTCCCTTATCAATATAACAAGACAGATACCAGAACCTGACCCCTTTCTCCCTTATCAATATAACAAGACAGATACCAGAACCTGACCCCTTTCTCCCTTATCAATATAACAAGACAGATAACAGAACATGACCCCTTTCTCCCTTATCAATATAACAAGACAGAAACCAGAACCTGATCCCTTTCTCCCTTATCAATATAACAAGACAGATACCAGAACCTGACCCCCTTCTCCCTTATCAATATAACAAGACAGATACCAGAACCTGACCCCTTTCTCCCTTATCAATATAACAAGACAGATACCAGAACCTGACCCCTTTCTCCCTTATCAATATAACAAGACAGATACCAGAACCTGACCCCTTTCTCCCTTATCAATATAACAAGACATTACAGAACCTGACCCCTTTCTCCCTTATCAATATAACAAGACATTACATAACCTGACCCCTTTCTCCCTTATCAATATAACAAGACATTACAGAACCTGACCCCTTTCTCCCGTATCAATATAACAAGACATTACAGAACCTGACCCCTTTCTCCCTTATCAATATAACAAGACATTACAGAACCTGACCCCTTTCTCCCTTATCAATATAACAAGACAGATACCAGAACCTGACCCCTTTCTCCCTTATCAATATAACAAGACAGAAACCAGAACCTGACCCCTTTCTCCCTTATCAATATAACAAGACAGATACCAGAACCTGACTCCTTTCTCCCTCATCAATATAACAAGACAGATACCAGAACCTGACTCCTTTCTCCCTCATCAATATAACAAGACATTACAGAACCTGACCCCTTTCTCCCTTATCAATATAACAAGACATTACAGAACCTGACCCCTTTCTCCCTTATCAATATAACAAGACATTACATAACCTGACCCCTTTCTCCCTTATCAATATAACAAGACATTACAGAACCTGACCCCTTTCTCCCGTATCAATATAACAAGACATTACAGAACCTGACCCCTTTCTCCCTTATCAATATAACAAGACATTACAGAACCTGACCCCTTTCTCCCTTATCAATATAACAAGACAGATACCAGAACCTGACTCCTTTCTCCCTTATCAATATAGCAAGACAGATACCAGAACCTGACCCCTTTCTCCCTCATCAATATAACAAGACAGATACCAGAACCTGACCCCTTTCTCCCTCATCAATATAACAAGACAGATACCAGAACCTGACCCCTTTCTCCCTTATCAATATAACAAGACATTACAGAACCTGACCCCTTATCAATATAACAAGACAGATACCAGAACCTGATCCCTTTCTCCCTTATCAATATAACAAGACAGATACCAGAACCTGACCCCTTTCTCCCTTATCAATATAACAAGACAGATAACAGAACATGACCCCTTTCTCCCTTATCAATATAACAAGACAGATACCAGAACCTGACCCCTTTCTCCCTCATCAATATAACAAGACAGATACCAGAACCTGACCCCTTTCTCCCTTATCAATATAACAAGACAGATACCAGAACCTGACCCCTTTCTCCCTTATCAATATAACAAGAAATTACAGAACCTGACCCCTTTCTCCCTTATCAATATAACAAGACAGATACCAGAACCTGACCCCTTTCTCCCTTATCAATATAACAAGACAGATAACAGAACCTGACCCCTTTCTCCCTTATCAATATAACAAGACAGATACCAGAACCTGACCCCTTTCTCCCTTATCAATATAACAAGACAGATACCAGAACCTGACCCCTTTCTCCCTCATCAATATAACAAGACAGATACCAGAACCTGACCCCTTTCTCCCGTATCAATATAACAAGACAGATACCAGAACCTGACTCCTTTCTCCCTTATCAATATAACAAGACATTACAGAACCTGACCCCTTTCTCCCTCATCAATATAACAAGACATTACAGAACCTGACCCCTTTCTCCCTCATCAATATAACAAGACAGATACCAGAACCTGACCCCTTTCTCCCGTATCAATATAACAAGAGGGAGGGAGGTAGGAATGGATGAAGGTACTGTAGGGAGCTAGGGAGGGAGAGAGGGAGGGAGGGAGGGAGAGAGGGAGGGAGGGAGCTAGGGAGGGAGAGAGGGAGAGAGGGAGCTAGGGAGAGAGAGAGGGAGGGAGAGAGGGAGAGAGGGAGGAGGAATGGATGAAGGTACTGTAGGGAGGGAGGGAGGGAGGGAGGGAGGGAGGGAGGGAGGGAGGGAGGGAGGGAGGGAGGGAGGGAGGGAGGGAGGGAGGGAGGGAGGGATGAAAGAGATGAGAGAGGGAGTAAAAGCTAACTGGATGACATCGTGACCCATAGAGATCTCTCATAAGAGGTGAGGTATTTCTCTCTCTCTCTCCTCAGAGTCTGATGTCATAAGAGGTGAGGTATCTCTCTCTCCTCAGAGTCTGATGTCATAAGAGGTGAGGTATCTCTCTCTCTCTCCTCAGAGTCTGATGTCATAAGAGGTGAGGTATTTCTCTCTCTCTCCTCAGAGTCTGATGTCATAAGAGGTGAGGTATCTCTCTCTCCTCAGAGTCTGATGTCATAAGAGGTGAGGTATCTCTCTCTCTCTCTCCTCAGAGTCTGATGTCATAAGAGGTGAGGTATCTCTCTCTCTCTCTCCTCAGAGTCTGATGTCATAAGAGGTGAGGTATTTCTCTCTCTCTCTCCTCAGAGTCTGATGTCATAAGAGGTGAGGTATCTCTCTCTCCTCAGATATGTTTTATAATGGTTCTGTTATAAATCAGCGGCGGAGAGATGAAGACGATGACCAGGTGCTTAATGCCCTTCGTCGTATCAAAAGTTCCTGTGTCCGAGACGGCTACTGAGCCTCTCTCAGCCCCCACATCACAGGCTAGAATGTAATTACAGAACTGTTGCCAGCTCCTCCTGCCTCCAGAAGAATGTGAACTCATAACACCAGCTAAATCACTTCTACAACCCATCTACATGATAATAACTGGGAGAGAAGAGCATCAACTCCTAAGATAGAGGTAAGATCAGAAGAATGTGAACTCATAACACCAGCTAAATCACTTATACAACCCATCTACATGATAATAACTGGGAGAGAAGAGCATCAACTCCCCAGATGGTTCAGTGAAAAGTCATGGATGTTAAAAACATTGTTCCTCCTCCTCCTCCTCCTTCTCCTCCCTTCTGTGAGGAAGATCAACAGAGAGCCCTGTAGAGACATCGGGGAGCCACTGATACAGTAGAAGATACAGTACAATGTCTAGATGAGGGGTCTGGTATGTAGATATGATGATACTGTATGTTGGTAGATACAGTAGAATGTCTAGATGAGGGGTCTGGTATGTAGATATGATGATACTGTGTTAGTAGATACAGTAGAATGTCTAGATGAGGGGTCTGGTATGTAGATATGATGTGTGTGTTGGTAGATACAGTAGAATGTCTAAATGAGGGGTATGGTATGTAGATATGGTGATACTGTGTTAGTAGATACAGTAGAATGTCTAGATGAGCAACCCCTGCAGCTACTGCCCCTACCCTGCCAACATCTCAGCACCCCCTGCAGCTACTACCCCTACCCTGCCAACATCTCAGAACCCCCTGCAGCTACTGCCCTACCCTGCCAACATCTCAGCACCCCCTGCAGCTACTGCCCCTACCCTGCCAACATCTCAGCACCCCCTGCAGCTACTACCCCTACCCTACCAACATCTCAGCACCCCTTGCAGCTACTACCCCTACCCTGCCAATATCTCAGCACCCCCTGCAGCTACTGCCCCTACCCTGCCAACATCTCAGCACCCCCTGCAGCTACTACCACTACCCTGCCAACATCTCAGCACCCCCTGCAGCTACTTGCTCAATCCCCCCCGCTTCTCCTTCACCCAAATCCAGACAGCTGATGTTCTGAAAGAGCTGCAAAATCTGGATCCCTACAAATCAGCCGGGCTAGACAATCTGGACCCCCTATTTCTAAAATGATTAGCCGAAATTGATGCAACCCCCATTACTAGCCTGTTCAACCTCTCTTTCGTGTCGTCTGAGATCTCCAAAGATTGAAAAGCTGCCGCGGTCATCCCCTCTCTTCAAAGGGGGAGACACTCCAGACCCAAACTGTTTCAGACCTCTATCCATCCTGCCCTTTCTAAGGTCTTCGAAAGCCAAGTTAACAAACAGATCATCGACCATTTCGAATCCCACCGTACCATCTCCACTATGTTTCAGAGCTGGTGCACCTCAGCCACGCTCAAGGTCCTAAACGATATCATAACCGACATCGATAAAAGACAGTACTTTGCAGCCGTCTTCATCGACCTGGCCAAGGCTTTCGACTCTGTCAATTATAGCATTCTTATTGGCAAGACTCAACAGCCTTGGTTTCTCAAATGATTGTCTCGCCTGGTTCACCAACTACTTCTCAGACAGAGTTCAGGGTGTCAAATCGGAGGGCCTGTTGTCCAGACCTCGGGCAGTCTCTATGGGGGTGCCACAGGGTTCAATTCTCGGGCCGACTCTCTTCTCTGTATACATCAATGATGTCGCTCTTGCTGCTGGGGATTCTCTGATCCACCTCTACGCAGACGACACCATTCTGTATACTTCTGGCCCTTCGTTGGACACTGTGTTAACTAACCTCCAGATGAGCTTCAATGCCATACAACACTCCTTCCGTGACCTCCAACTGCTCTTAAATGCTAGTAAAACTAAATGCATGCTCTTCCAACCGATTGCTGCCCGCACCCGCAAGCCCGTCCAACATCACTAGTCTGGACGGTTCTGACTTAGAATATGTGGACAACTATAAATACCTAGGTGTCTGGTTAGACTGTAAACTCTCCTTCCAGACTCACATCAAACATCTCCAATCCAAAATTAAATCTAGAATCGGCTTCCAATTTCGCAAAAAAGCCACCTTCACTCACACCTATCGATCCTTGACTTCAGCAATGTAATTTATAAAATAGCCCCCAACACTCTACTCAGAAAATTGGATGTTCAATCACAGTGCCATCCGTTTTGTCACCAAAGCCCCATATACCACCCACCACTGCGACCTGTATGCTCTTGTTGGCTGGCCCTCACTACATATGCGTCACCAAACCCACTGGCTCCAGGTCATCTATGAGTCTTTGCTAGGTAAAGCCCCGCCTTATCTTAGCTCACTGGTCACCATAGCAACACCCACCAGTAGCACGCGCTCCAGCAGGTATATCTCACTGGTCACCCCCAAAGCCAACACCTCCTTTGGCCGCCTTTCCTTCCAGTTCTCTGCTGCCAATGACTGGAACGAATTGAAAAAAATCACTGAAGCTGGAGACTCGTATCTCCCTCTCTAACTTTAAGCATCAGCTGTCTGAGCAGCTTACCGATCACTGTACCTGTACACAGCCCATCTGTAAATAGCACACCCAACTACCTCATCCCCATATTATTATTTATCCTCTTGCTCTTTTGCACACCAGTATCTCTACCTGCACATCATCATCTGCAAATCTATCACTCCCGTATTAATGCTAAATTGTAATTATTTTTGCCTCTAGACCCTATTTATTGCCTTACCTCCCTAATCTTCTACATTTGCACACACTGTTTATAGACTTTTTCTACGTTTCTATGTTTTGTTTATTCCATGTGTCACTCTGTTGTTGTATGGGTCGAACTGCTTTGCTTTATCTTGGCCAGGTTGCAGTTGTAAATGAGAACACCTGGCCTACCTGGTTAAATAAAGGTGAAATAAATTTAAAAAATAAAACATTGGAAAAGGGAAATTGGACAATGTATTTCAAATCATAAACAGATAACTGGACTGAAGGAGGTCTGGTCGTACAGCGACATCTGATGTTAATGACTGTTAATTTGGTCGTACAGCGACATCTGATGTTAATGACTGTTAATTTGGTCGTACAGCGACATCTGATGTTAATGACTGTTAATCTGGTCGTACAGCGACATCTGATGTTAATGACTGTTAATCTGGTCGTACAGCGACATCTGATGTTAATGACTGTTAATTTGGTCGTACAGCGACATCTGATGTTAATGACTGTTAATTTGGTCGTACAGCGACATCTGATGTTAATGACTGTTCATTTGGTCGTACAGCGACATCTGATGTTAATGACTGTTAATTTGGTCGTACAGCGACATCTGATGTTAATGACTGTTCATTTGGTCGTACAGCGACATCTGATGTTAATGACTGTTAATTTGGTCGTACAGCGACATCTGATGTTAATGACTGTTAATTTGGTCGTACAGCGACATCTGATGTTAATGACGGTTAATTCTTCAATTAAACTGACGGTTTAGTGATGGTTAATGACTGTTCATTCTTCAATTCAACTGACGTTCCCTGTAAACGGTGGCGGTTACGTGGAGGTTTAGTGACGGTTTGGTGGCGGTTTAGTGTCGGTTTAGTGATGGTTTAGTGGCAGTTTAGTGGCGGTTACGTGGCGGTTTAGTGATGGTTTAGTGATGGTTACGTGGTGGTTTAGTGACGGTTACGTGGCGGTTTAGTGACGGTTACGTGACAGTTTAGTGACGGTTACGTGGCGGTTTAGTGATGGTTTAGTGACGGTTTAGTGATGGTTTAGTGACGGTTACGTGGCGGTTTAGTGATGGTTTAGTGGCGGTTTAGTGATGGTTTAGTGGCGGTTTAGTGATGGTTTAGTGACGGTTACGTGGCGGTTTAGTGACGGTTACGTGGCGGTTTAGTGGCGGTTTAGTGACGGATTAGTGACGGTTTAGTGATGGTTTAGTGACGGTTACGTGACGGTTTAGTGACGGTTACGTGGCGGTTACGTGGCGGTTTAGTGATGGTTTAATGGCGGTTTAGTGATGGTTCAGTGACGGTTTAGTGGCGGTTACGTGACGGTTACGTGACGGTTTAATGGCGGTTTAGTGATGGTTCAGTGACGGTTTAGTGGCGGTTACGTGACGGTTACGTGACGGTTTAGAGTCTCACCTTTAACAGCCTCATCCACCACCTCCACCACACGGTCAATCTGCTGAACCTGGAAAACAAAGAGGACAAGGTTAGAAAACACACAGAGACAGAGAGAGAGAGACACAGAGAGAGAGAGAGACAGAGAGAGACAGAGAGAAAGAGAGACAGACAGAGAGAGAGAGAGAGACAGAGAGAAAGAGAGACAGAGATACACAGAGAGAGAGATACACAGAGACACAGAGAGAAAGAGAGAGAGACACAGAGAGGGAGACAGAGACACAGAGAGAGAGAAAGAGAAAGAAATAGAGACAGAGACACAGAGAGAAAGAGAGAGAAAGAGAGAGACAGAGAAAGAGATAAAGAGAGAGACAGACACGAGAGAGAGAGACAGAGAGAGAGAAAGAGAGAGAAAGAGAGACAGAGAAAGAGATAAAGAGAGAGAAAGATAGACAGAGAGAGAGACACAGAGAGAAAGAGAGACACAGACAGAGAGAAAGAGAGAGAGAGAGACAGAGACACAGAGAGAAAGAGAGAGAAAGAGAGACAGAGAGAAAGAGAGAGAAAGAGAGAGACAGAGACAGAAAATGGTGATTAAAACAAACAAATCTAAAATCAAATCATATTTGTCACATAACAAGAGTGTAGACTAACAGTGAAATGCTTTGTAAACAACAGGTGTAGACTAACAGTGAAATGCTTTGTAAACAACAGGTGTAGACTTACAGTGAAATGCATCTCCTCTCTCTACTAAACTGTCTCCTCTCTCTCTACTAGCCCGTCTCCTCTCTCTCTACTAGCCCGTCTCCTCTCTCTACTAGCCCGTCTCCTCTCTCTACTAACCCGTCTCCTCTCTCTACTAACCCGTCTCCTCTCTCTCTACTAACCCGTCTCTCCTCTCTCTACTAACCCGTCTCTCCTCTCTCTACTAACCCGTCTCTCCTCTCTCTACTAACCCGTCTCTCCTCTCTCTACTAACCCGTCTCCCCTCTCTACTAACCCGTCTCCCCTCTCTACTAACCCGTCTCCTCTCTCTACTAACCCGTCTCCTCTCTCTACTAACCCGTCTCCTCTCTCTACTAACCAGTCTCCCCTCTCTACTAAACAATATCCTCTCTCTCTACTAACCCGTCTCCTCTCTCTCTACTAACCCGTCTCCTCTCTCTCTACTAGCCCGTCTCTCCTCTCTCTACTAACCCGTCTCCTCTCTCTACTAACCCGTCTCCTCTCTCTACTAACCCGTCTCCTCTCTCTACTAACCCGTCTCCTCTCTCTACTAACCCGTCTCCTCTCTCTACTAACCAGTCTCCTCTCTCTCTACTAACCTGTCTCCTCACTCTCTACTAACCAGTCTCCTCTCTCTACTAACCAGTCTCCTCTCTCTAATAACCAGTCTCCTCTCTCTACTAACCAATCTCCTCTCTCTACTAACCAATCTCCTCTCTCTACTAACCAGTCTCCTCTCTCTACTAACCAGTCTCCTCTCTCTACTAACCAGTCTCCTCTCTCTACTAACCAGTCTCCTCTCTCTACTAACCAGTCTCCTCTCTCTACTAACCAGTCTCCTCTCTCTACTAACCAGTCTCCTCTCTCTACTAACCAGTCTCCTCTCTCTACTAACCCGTCTCTCCTCTCTCTACTAACCAGTCTCCTCTCTCTACTAACCAGTCTCCTCTCTCTACTAACCAATCTCCTCTCTCTACTAACCAGTCTCCTCTCTCTACTAACCAGTCTCCTCTCTCTACTAACCAGTCTCCTCTCTCTACTAACCCGTCTCTCCTCTCTCTACTAACCAGTCTACTCTCTCTACTAACCAGTCTCCCCATCTCTACTAACCAGTCTCCTCTCTCTCTACTAACCCGTCTCCTCTCTCTCTACTAACCCGTCTCCTCTCTCTCTACTAACCCGTCTCCTCTCTCTCTACTAACCCGTCTCCTCTCTCTACTAACCCGTCTCCTCTCTCTACTAACCCGTCTCCTCTCTTCTAACCCGTCTCCTCTCTTCTAACCCGTCTCCTCTATCTACTAACCCGTCTCCTCTCTCTCTACTAACCAATCTCCTCTCTCTCTACTAACCCGTCTCCTCTCTCTACTAACCAATCTCCTCTCTCTACTAACCAGTCACCTCTCTCTACTAACCAGTCTCCTCTCTCTACTAACCAGTCTCCTATCTCTACTAACCCGTCTCCTCTCTCTACTAACCAATCTCCTCTCTCTACTAACCAGTCTCCTCTCTCTACTAACCAGTCTCCTCTCTCTACTAACCAGTCTCCTCTCTCTACTAACCAGTCTCCTCTCTCTACTAACCAGTCTCCCCTCTCTACTAACCAGTCTCCTCTCTCTACTAACCAGTCTCCTCTCTCTACTAACCCGTCTCCTCTCTCTACTAACCAGTCTCCTCTCTCTACTAACCAGTCTCCTCTCTCTACTAACCAATCTCCTCTCTCTACTAACCAGTCTCCTCTCTCTACTAACCAGTCTCCTCTCTCTACTAACCAGTCCCCTCTCTCTACTAACCAGTCCCCTCTCTCTACTAACCAATCTCCTCTCTCTACTAAACAGTCTCCTCTCTCTACTAACCAGTCTCCTCTCTCTACTAACCAGTCTCCTCTCTCTACTAACCAGTCTCCTCTCTCTACTAACCAGTCTCCTCTCTCTACTAACCCGTCTCTCCTCTCTCTACTAACCAGTCTCATCTCTCTACTAACCAGTCTCCTCTCTCTACTAACCCGTCTCTCCTCTCTCTACTAACCAGTCTCCTCTCTCTACTAACCAGTCTCCTCTCTCTACTAACCAGTCTCCTCTCTCTACTAACCCGTCTCCTCTCTCTACTAACCCGTCTCCTCTCTCTACTAACCAGTCTCCTCTCTCTACTAACCCATCTCTCCTCTCTCTACTAGCCAGTCTCCTCTCTCTCTCTACTAACCAGTCTCCTCTCTCTACTAACCAGTCTCCTCTCTCTACTAACCAGTCTCCTCTCTCTACTAACCAGTCTCCTCTCTCTACTAACCCGTCTCTCCTCTCTCTACTAACCCGTCTCTCCTTTCTCTACTAACCAGTCTCCTCTCTCTCTACTAACCCGTCTCCTCTCTCTACTAACCAGTCTCCTCTCTCTACCAACCAGTCTCCTCTCTCTACCAACCAGTCTCCTCTCTCTACTAACCAGTCTCCTCTCTCTACTAACCCGTCTCCTCTCTCTACTAACCCGTCTCCTCTCTCTACTAACCCGTCTCCTCTCTCTACTAACCAGTCTCCTCTCTCTACTAACCCATCTCTCCTCTCTCTACTAGCCAGTCTCCTCTCTCTCTCTACTAACCAGTCTCCTCTCTCTACTAACCAGTCTCCTCTCTCTACTAACCAGTCTCCTCTCTCTACTAACCCGTCTCTCCTCTCTCTACTAACCAGTCTCCTCTCTCTACTAACCAGTCTCCTCTCTCTACTAACCCGTCTCCTCTCTCTACTAACCCGTCTCTCCTCTCTCTACTAACCAGTCTCCTCTCTCTACTAACCAGTCTCCTCTCTCTACTAACCAGTCTCCTCTCTCTACTAACCAATCTACTCTCTCTACTAACCAATCTCCTCTCTCTACTAACCAGTCTCCTCTCTCTACTAACCAGTCTCCTCTCTCTACTAACCAGTCTCCTCTCTCTACTAACCACACTACAACTAGGGAGCCAACAGCTCCTCTCTCTACTAACCACACTACAACTAGGGAGCCAACAGCTCCTCTCTCTACTAACCAGTCTCCTCTATCTACTAACCACACTACAACTAGGGAGCCAACAGCTCCTCTCTCTACTAACCAGTCTCCTCTCTCTACTAACCAGTCTCCTCTCTCTACTAACCACACTACAACTAGGGAGCCAACAGCTAAACAGCGATTTGAAACTTCTCCATTTGAATAACTACGAGATAAACCCAGCTTATCATTCTATGCACACAACTCATTTAGACTCTGTTGGCCTTGGGCCTGGCGCTGTTTACCATTTCATTCCTAAACTCATAACTGCAGGAAACACCATCAACCCCAAATCACAAGCAAAAAACAACGGCGTAAATAAAACAACACTGCCTCTGAAACGGTAAACCATAAACACAGTGAGACGCAGAGCTAAAACTACATCCAACAACAATCAAATCGCAGCTCCGTGGTGATTCAATCTTCCATTGATTAACAGAAAGGACCAGGGGTCTGGAATGAGGACGATGTCCCGAAAGACAGAGAAGATTTTACGCAGCCCAATTTCTTGCTCCTTTTCCACCCTCTCCTCTCCTCTCTGTTGTGTTATTTCTGCATGAGCCAATCGCTCTCCATTTTTCCCTCCTCTCTCCCGCAGTTCCCCCTTCTCCACTGTGTTATTTCTGCATGAGCCAATCTCTCTCCATTTTTCCCTCCTCTCTCCCACAGTTCCCGCTTCTCCACCGTGTTATTTCTGCCTGGGGAACCAGATATTGTAAAAATATGATCTATTAAAAGGAAATGTGTATCAATTGTGCCCTGCTGCAACCCTCAGTTAAATAGTTGAGGCTAGCAGGCCTCTGCTCCCGTCCCAGGGCCCACCCCCAGGCCTCGATGGGCCTGGAGCCCCATTACCCCCTCCCCGTCCCTGGGCAGAGTGCAGCGGGGCAGAGGGTACCGCCTGGAGGATGGATGGGACAAACAAGCCCCCCCCCATCCCAAACTGCACTCTATTCCCTTTATAGAACATTAACAGACCTAAGAACAATAGGGAGCAGAGTGGCATTTGGGACACACCCAAGGCCTCTCCCGTCTCGCAGTACTTATATGCATGATAAGCACGGAAATGAAAATCAATTTGCTCCTAATGGGACAGCAATCTGTGTCCACTCTGAGCAGCGGGAGAGAGGCAGAAGGGGCTAAGACTAGCAGAGTTTGTTTCTCGCTGTGTGTGTGTGTGTGTGTGTGTGTGTGTGTGTGTGTGTGTGTGTGTGTGTGTGTTGGATGCACTGCTACCCTTTCAGGGACTCCACTTGAAAAACATTTTGTACTGCTATACTGGCCAAAGGACACAAAGACCACAGCATTACTCTCAGTGACAGAGACCACAGCATTACTCTCAGTGACAGAGGCCAGAGCATTACTCTCAGTGACATAGAGACCACAGCATTACTCTCAGTGACATAGAGACCACAGCATTACTCTCAGTGACCACAGCATTACTCTCAGTGACAGAGACCACAGCATTACTCTCAGTGACCACAGCATTACTCTCAGTGACAGAGACCAAAGCATTCATCTGTGACAGAGACCACAGCATTACTCTCAGCGACAGAGAGACCACAGCATTACTCTCAGTGACCACAGCATTACTCTCAGTGACCACAGCATTACTCTCAGTGACCACAGCATTACTCTCAGTGAGAGAGACCACAGCATTACTCTCAGCGACAGAGAGACCACAGCATTACTCTCAGCGACAGAGAGATGACAGCATTAATCTGTGACAGAGACCACAGCATTACTCTCAGTGACCACATCATTACTCTCAGTGACCACAGCATTACTCTCAGAGACAGAGACCACAGCATTACACTCAGTGACCACAGCATTACTCTCAGCGACAGAGAGACCACATCATTACTCTCAGCGACAGAGAGACCACATCATTACTCTCAGCGACAGAGAGACGACAGCATTAATCTGTGACAGAGACCACAGCATTATTCTCAGTGACCACATCATTACTCTCAGCGACAGAGAGACCACAGCATTACTCTCAGCGAGAGAGACCAGAGCATTACTCTCAGCGACAGAGACCAGAGCATTACTCTCAGCGACAGAGACCACAGCATTACTCTCAGTGACCACAGCATTACTCTCAGTGACAGAGACCACAGCATTACTCTCAGTGACAGAGACCACAGCATTACTCTCAGTGACAGACCACAGCATTACTCTCAGCGACAGAGACCACAGCATTACTCTCAGTGACCACAGCATTACTCTCAGTGACAGAGACCACAGCATTACTCTCAGCGACAGAGACCACAGCATTACTCTCAGCGACAGAAACCACAGCATTACTCTCAGCGACAGAGACCACAGCATTACTCTCAGTGACCACAGCATTACTCTCAGCGACAGAGACCACAGCATTACTCTCAGCGACAGAGACCACAGCATTACTCTCAGTGACCACAGCATTACTCTCAGTGACAGAGACCACAGCATTACTCTCAGTGACAGAGACCACAGCATTACTCTCAGCGACAGAGACCACAACATTACTCTCAGCGACAGAGACCACAGCATTACTCTCAGTGACAGAGACCACAGCATTACTCTCAGCGACAGAGACCACAGCATTACTCTCAGCGACAGAGACCACAGCATTACTCTCAGTGACCACAGCATTACTCTCAGCGACAGAGACCACAGCATTACTCTCAGCGACAGAGACCACAGCATTACTCTCAGCGACAGAGACCACAGCATTACTCTCAGTGACCACAGCATTACTCTCAGCGACAGAGACCACAGCATTACTCTCAGCGACAGAGACCACAGCATTACTCTCAGTGACCACAGCATTACTCTCAGTGACAGAGACCACATCATTACTCTCAGCGACAGAGAGACCACAGCATTACTCTCAGCGAGAGAGACCACAGCATTACTCTCAGCGAGAGAGACCACAGCATTGCTCTCAGTGACCACAGCATTACTCTCAACGACAGAGAGACCACAGCATTACTCTCAGTGACCACAGCATTACTCTCAACGACAGAGAGACCACAGCATTACTCTCAGTGACCACAGCATTACTCTCAGCGACAGAGACCACAGCTTTACTCTCAGTGACCACAGCATTACTCTCAGCGACAGAGAGACCACAGCATTACCCTCAGTGACCACAGCATTACTCTCAGTGACATAGAGACCACAGCATTACTCTCAGTGACAGAGACCACATCATTACTCTCAGTGACAGAGACCACAGCATTACTCTCAGTGACAGAGACCACAGCATTACTCTGTGACAGAGACCACAGCATTACTCTCAGTGACACAAAGACCACAGCATTACTCTCAACGACAGAGAGACCACAGCATTACTCTCAGTGACCACAGCATTACTCTCAACGACAGAGAGACCACAGCATTACTCTCAGTGACCACAGCATTACTCTCAGCGACAGAGACCACAGCTTTACTCTCAGTGACCACAGCATTACTCTCAGCGACAGAGAGACCACAGCATTACCCTCAGTGACCACAGCATTACTCTCAGTGACATAGAGACCACAGCATTACTCTCAGTGACAGAGACCACAGCATTACTCTCAGTGACACAAAGACCACAGCATTACTCTCAGCGACCACATCATTACTCTCAGCGACAGAAAGACCACAGCATTATTCTCAGTGACAAAGACTACAGCTTTACTATCAGCGACCACAGCATTACTCTCACCGACAGAAAGACCACAGCATTACTCTCAGTGACAGAGACCACAGTATTATTCTGTGACAGAAAGACCACAGCATTACTCTCAGTGACAGAGACCACAGTATTACTCTCAGTGACAGAGACCACAGTATTCTCAGTGGAGCTGCGTGGAAACAATAAGCGAGGGAGAGGTGATTCAACTGTTTGGCAAACCATACTTTTAAGACCATGGGACATCTGACTGCTTCGCCATTGTGTGACTGTGTGAGGTGTGTCAGCGTGGGCAGTCCATCCATACTCATCCCCCATAAAGACGAACAACTAGCACTAAGGCTAATCCCTCTCACTGTCTGTCATCCCCCATGAAGACGAACAACTAGCACTAAGGCTAACCCCTCTCACTGTGTCTCATCCCCCATAAAGACAAACAGCTAGCACTAAGGCTAATCCCTCTCACTGTCTCTCATCCCCCATAAAGACAAACAACTAGCACTAAGGCTAACCCCTCTCACTGTCTGTCATCCCCCATGAAGACAAACAACTAGCACTAAGGCTAATCCCTCTCACTGTCTCTCATTCCCCATAAAGATGAACAACTAGCACTAAGGCTAACTCCTCTCACCCCCCATAGAGATGAACAACTAGCACTAAGGCTAACCCCTCTCACTGTCTCTCATTCCCCATAAAGACGAACAACTAGCACTAAGGCTAACTCCTCTCACTGTCTCTCATCCCCCATAAAGACGAACAACTAGCACTAAGGCTAACTCCTCTCACCCCCCGTAGAGATGAACAACTAGCACTAAGGCTAACCCCTCTCACCGTCTCTCATCCCCCATAAAGACAAACAACTAGCACTAAGGCTAACCCCTCTCACTGTCTCTCATCCCCCATAGAGATGAACAACTAGCACTAAGGCAGACCCCTCTCACTGTGTCTCATCCCCCATAAAGACAAACAGCTAGCACTAAGGCTAACCCCTCTCACTGTGTCTCATCCCCCATAAAGACAAACAGCTAGCACTAAGGCTAACCCCTCTCACTGTCTCTCATCCCCCATAAAGACAAACAGCTAGCACTAAGGCTAACCCCTCTCACTGTCTCTCATCCCCCATAAAGACAAACAGCTAGCACTAAGGCTAACCCATCACACCCCCCCCATAACACTAACCCCGCTCACTACGTCTCTCATCCCCTGCCGCCTTGCCGCCCCGCCGTTTGATTTGATCAATATGGGAGAGGAGAGGAGAGGAGAGGAGGCCCGCTGAGCCAGAGTTTCTTTAGAAGAGGCTGCTCTCCTCTCTCGCTGCCCCGTCGCTCAGTGATCGCTGGCTCTGCTGATATGACATTTATCTTTCATTTCTCTCAGTAGTAAAGAACACCTGGGTGGATAAACCGAAAGAGAGGGAGGGAGGGGAGAGAGAGAGGGAGAGAGGGAGAGAGAGAGAGAGAGAAAAAGAGAGACAGAGACAGAGAGAGAAAAAAGAGAGAGAGAAAAAAAGAGAGAGACCAAGAGAGACAGAGAGAGAGAGAGAGAGAGAGGGAAGGAAGGAATGGAGAGAAAGAGAGAGAAAGAGAGAGAAAGAGAGAGGGAGCGAGGGAGGGAGCGAGGGAGGGAGGGAGGGAGGGAGAGAGGAGGGAGAGAGGGAGCGAGGGGACAGACTAGGCACTAGGATCCATTTCTGCTGTCAGCAGGTAGAAAGACTATGAGGAAAGTACTTTAGGGAGACTCCAACTCCTGGTGGTTTTCTGAGGTGATGTCATGACCAACGGTTGAGAGACGGCCGGTCCATACCAATGGGGATCAAATCGTTTCATGAGATAGAAGACTAAGTACAATTGTTCCGAGTGTTGCATTATGGGGCCTAGGCAGCGACAGGGAGAAGCAGAGCGTAGCATAGGCCCATTCAAGTAGAACCGTTGGTAGTTCTGCAGCAGGGAAAGGCAGGAAACAGCCTCGAGTGTCTATCTGAGGATCTCATGCTTGTTAACTGCAGTTGTATAACACTGAACTGAATCCACTCAGAGAGGGTTGTTGTGGGTAAATATAACACACGTCAGCCTCGTTTTGTCATTGTATTAAAAGAGCTTTAGTGAAATTGCATCAGATAAACAATAGAGTCATAAAAAACAAACATGGAAATCACATTAAATATTCCCCCAGAGACCAACGCCAACAATACAACTATTTCTAACATCATCCAGCCTTTCAAAAGAGCAACGTTACGTTTTTCATCAAGACGTCCATTTTAAAGAAGGGGCTCCTCTCTGGATTCTCAGAATCATCAACTCTTATGTAAAAAACAGAAGATGGAGTCTACCTGCTTGTATGACTGTTTCATATGAAATCAATACATGGATATGATCACTAAGGTCATTTCTAAATGCAATATTGTGCCTGGCTGCATGTCCCCTTAATAAACATCAATGTCCCATCTTATGTTAAACCTACTATTTCATGAATAATGCATTTAAATTCCATATACAATCCCATCGATGTCAACCCCCAGGCTTAAAAGAAAACAGCTGGTGAATTCATGTAGGACTTTCAATGTGTGTAGATTGCAGATCGCTTCACAGATTGATTCTTCTATTCTCCATGTAGCTTTAGTGTGTCCCCCTAAACGGCACTCTACTTCCTATATAGTGCACTACTTTAGACCAGAGCCCATATGGGTCCTGGACTAAAGTCATGCACTGTATAGGGAAATAGGGTGCGATTTGGGAAGCACTCTTTTAGTTATCCTTGACAGGTTCCAGAACCTCCGGAATGTCAACGTCGTTTGGCGGAGTTCTAGAATATGCAAAACCACCCTGGAACATTTGCATAAGAGGACTGGTGTAACTGAAAGAAGGCGTGGTCTAGTTAACGGCCATCCAGCACCTGTCCCATATCAGTCACTTATTATTAGTCAACAGACCTTGTTGTTTGGCTGCGTGCCTGACTGACTGTAGTCCAACCAATATCAATATGAGAAAGCTCTCTTGGGGAACACAGAAACAGTCACACCTCACATCCTCAAATATTAAACTGTGTTATAGGTCATGTTTAGAAATCCCTCCTAGTAGAAAACACGGTTGGCAGAGTAAATACTGGAGTAGACGCAGTAGATTAAAGGACATTCAACAACCGGCCTCAGAGCAACAACAACAACAACAACAACAACAACAACAACAACAACAGGCCTCAGAGCAGCAACAACAACAACAACCGGCCTCAGAGCAGCAACAACAACAACAACAACAACAACAACAACATGCCTCAGAGCAGCAACAACAACAACAACAACAACAACAACAACAACAGGCCTCAGAGCAGCAACAACAACAACAACCGGCCTCAGAGCAGCAACAACAACAACAACCGGCCTCAGAGCAGCAACAACAACAACAACCGGCCTCAGAGCAGCAACAACAACAACAACCGGCCTCAGAGCAGCAACAACAACAACAACCGGCCTCAGAGCAGCAACAACAACAATAACCGGCCTCAGAGCAGCAGCAACAACAACAACCGGCCTCAGAGCAGCAACAACAACAACAACCGGCCTCAGAGCAGCAACAACAACCGGCCTCAGAGCAGCAACAACAACCGGCCTCAGAGCAGCAACAACAACAACAACCGGCCTCAGAGCAGCAACAACAACAACAACCGGCCTCAGAGCAGCAACAACAACCGGCCTCAGAGCAGCAACAACAACCGTCCTCAGAGCAGCAGCAACAACAACCGGCCTCAGAGCAGCAGCAACAACAACCGGCCTCAGAGCAGCAGCAACAACAATCGGCCTCAGAGCAGCAGCAACAACAACCGGCCTCAGAGCAGCAACAACAACCGGCCTCAGAGCAGCAACAACAACCGGCCTCAGAGCAGCAACAACAACCGGCCTCAGAGCAGCAGCAGCGACAACAACCGGCCTCAGAGCAACAGCAGCGACAACAACCGGCCTCAGAGCAGCAGCAGCGACAACAACCGGCCTCAGAGAAGCAGCGACAACAACCGGCCTCAGAGCAGCAGCAACCGGCCTCAGAGCAGCAGCAACCGGCCTCAGAGCAGCAGCAACCGGCCTCAGAGCAGCAGCAACCGGCCTCAGAGCAGCAGCAACCGGCCTCAGAGCAGCAGCAACCGGCCTCAGAGCAGCAGCAACCGGCCTCAGAGCAGCAGCAACCGGCCTCAGAGCAGCAGCAACCGGCCTCAGAGAAGCAGCAACCGGCCTCAGAGAAGCAGCAACCGGCCTCAGAGCAGCAGCAACCGGCCTCAGAGCAGCAGCAACCGGCCTCAGAGCAGCAGCAACCGGCCTCAGAGCAGCAGCAACCGGCCTCAGAGCAGCAGCAACCGGCCTCAGAGCAGCAGCAACCGGCCTCAGAGCAGCAGCAACCGGCCTCAGAGCAGCAGCAACCGGCCTCAGAGCAGCAGCAACCGGCCTCAGAGCAGCAGCAACCGGCCTCAGAGCAGCAGCAACCGGCCTCAGAGCAGCAGCAACCGGCCTCAGAGCAGCAGCAACCGGCCTCAGAGCAGCAGCAACCGGCCTCAGAGCAGCAGCAACCGGCCTCAGAGCAGCAGCAACCGGCCTCAGAGCAGCAGCAACCGGCCTCAGAGCAGCAGCAACCGGCCTCAGAGCAGCAGCAACCGGCCTCAGAGCAGCAGCAACCGGCCTCAGAGCAGCAGCAACCGGCCTCAGAGCAGCAGCAACCGGCCTCAGAGCAGCAGCAACCGGCCTCAGAGCAGCAGCAACCGGCCTCAGAGCAGCAGCAACCGGCCTCAGAGCAGCAGCAACCGGCCTCAGAGCAGCAGCAACCGGCCTCAGAGCAGCAGCAACCGGCCTCAGAGCAGCAGCAACAACAACCGGCCTCAGAGCAGCAGCAACAACAACCGGCCTCAGAGCAGCAGCAACAACAACCGGCCTCAGAGCAGCAGCAACAACAACAACAACCGGCTTCAGAGCAGCAGCAACAACAACCGGCCTCAGAGCAGCAGCAACAACAACAACAACAACCGGCCTCAGAGCAGCAGCAACAACAACCGGCCTCAGAGCAGCAGCAACAACAACCGGCCTCAGAGCAGCAGCAACAATAACCGGCCTCAGAGCAGCAGCAACAATAACCGGCCTCAGAGCAACAACAACAACCGGCCTCAGAGCAGCAGCAACAACAACCGGCTTCAGAGCAACAACAACAACCGGCCTCAGAGCAGCAGCAACAACAACAACAACCGGCCTCAGAGCAGCAGCAACAACAACAAAAACCGGCCTCAGAGCAGCAGCAACAACAACAACAACCGGCCTCAGAGCAGCAGCAACAACAACCGGCCTCAGAGCAGCAGCAACAACAACCGGCCTCAGAGCAGCAACAACAACCGGCCTCAGAGCAGCAACAACAACCGGCCTCAGAGCAGCAACAACAACCGGCCTCAGAGCAACAACAACAACAACCGGCAATAGAGGTCTTTCAGTCAGCAGCCTCGAGCAGAATAGGTCTCCATTTCGTTTCAACTCCAGTCAGTTTAATTGGAAATGTATCATCAATTCCCTAATAGGGATGTAACTCAATTCCCGAATCGACTAGAATTGAGTCCAACTGTGGTCTACAGTCTAATGTGAAGGACAGAACTTTGCGTAAACTGCCATGTTGTGAAATTCATCTCGTGTTTCGCCCTCAAAACACCCTCCACCACACATACAAAGGGAGAGAAGACGGAGACTTACCCCGATGATGCTGAGTCCTTTAAGGTAGTCCATCCTGGGCTGGGCCTGGGGAACACATCCAGCTACCACCACCTTCTTATCCTGCTCCTGGGCCTTCCTGACAGAGACACAACGGGGGGGGGTTAATACAGGGAGGGCCAACGGTGGCTCAGGAGGGTCACGTTATTTTTTTGGTTGCTGTTTTCATTAACATGCACTATTTTCGACCTGGGCCCATATAGGAGTACCACAGTATGAGTCATAATACCCATAAAACCTAGCGGTCAAACAGGGAAACGGTTCCAACCTTAAAATAAGGGCTGTGTTTCGTGTAGACTCACCCTGGCGTGGCGTTTTGATGACCACGTAAATCTCTCTAGGACAAGGTGACTTTTTTTATCAACGAATAAAATGGTGAACTAAACTATTGTTTGACCGCTAGGTTTTATGGGTATTAGGACCACACCGCTGTGTGGCACTAGAGGGCACTTACGTAAGGGTGTATATATATAGGGTGTCATTTGGGACGTGTCTACCGTCTACAGCCTGTCTGTCATTAAATAGCAGAACATTCTCCAACATTATTGACACCTACTGAAATACAACCACACTGTCGTCAGTGGCTCTTCTTTTCTGAAGGTGTTGAATAAATCATTTCCCTGACTGTTTCTGTCTAGACCAGGGGATCCTCAACTAGATTCAGCTCGCGGACATGTTTTTTTTCTAGTGCAGTTAGTCAGGGGACCAGAACATGAATTACAATTCATTTGTAAGACTGCGTATTAAAACACAAGAAGCCCAAACAGGTATAATATTTGTCAGAAACATAATGATTTCAAACCTTGTTTATAATCACAACTCTAGTATACGTGGGAATACTTGGGAACTGATGTCCTAAATTTAAAATCCCTTGGAGCTGATTTGCTGGTGTTTTCAGTATTTTATGTTAAAAAAATTAACTTTATTTTATTTTTTTTTACTTGAGGGGACAAATAAAATCCACCGCAGGAAACCAGAAACCTATTTAACTACTGTTTCTAATGAGGCCTGCTGAAACAACCAGAACCCTATTTAACTACTGTTTCTATTGAGGCCTGCTGAAACAAACAGAACCCTATTTAACTACTGTTTCTAATGAGGCCTGCTGAAACAACCAGAACCCTATTTAACTACTGTTTCTAATGAGGCCTGCTGAAACAACCAGAACCCTATTTAACTACTGTTTCTATTGAGGCCTGGTGAAACCAGAACCCTATTTAACTACTGTTTCTAATGAGGCCTGCTGAAACAACCAGAACCCTATTTAACTACTGTTTCTATTGAGGCCTGCTGAAACAACCAGAACACTATTTAACTACTGTTTCTAATGAGTCCTGCTGAAACAAGCTGCCCATCTAACTACTGTTTCTATTGAGGCCTGCTGAAACAACCAGAACCCTATTTAACTACTGTTTCTATTGAGGCCTGCTGAAACAACCAGAACACTATTTAACTACTGTTTCTATTGAGGCCTGCTGAAACAACCAGAACCCTATTTAACTACTGTTTCTAATGAGGCCTGCTGAAACAACCAGAACCCTATTTAACTACTGTTTCTAATGAGGCCTGCTGAAACAACCAGAACCCTATTTAACTACTGTTTCTAATGAGGCCTGCTGAAACAAGCTGCGCATCTATCTACTGTTTCTAATGAGGCCTGCTGAAACAAGCTGCCCATCTAAATACTGTTTCTAATGAGGCCTGCTGAAACAAGCTGCGCATCTAACTACTGTTTCTAATGAGGCCTGCTGAAACAACCAGAACCCTATTTAACTACTGTTTCTAATGAGGCCTGCTGAAACAACCAGAACCATATTTAACTACTGTTTCTATCGAGGCCTGCTGAAACAACCAGAACCCTATTTAACTACTGTTTCTAATGAGGCCTGCTGAAACAACCAGAACCCTATTTAACTACTGTTTCTATTGAGGCCTGCTGAAACAACCAGAACCCCATTTAACTACTGTTTCTAATGAGGCCTGCTGAAACAACCAGAACCCCATTTAACTACTGTTTCCAATGAGGCCTGCTGAAACAACCAGAACCCTATTTAACTACTGTTTCTAATGAGGCCTGCTGAAACAACCAGAACCCCATCTAACTACTGTTTCTAATGAGGCCTGCTGAAACAACCAGAACCCTATTTAACTACTGTTTCTAATGAGGCCTGCTGAAACAACCAGAACCCCATTTAACTACTGTTTCTATTGAGGCCTGCTGAAACAAGCTGCCCATTTAACTACTGTTTCTAATGAGGCCTGCTGAAACAACCAGAACCCTATTTAACTACTGTTTCTAATGAGGCCTGCTGAATCAACCAGAACCCTATTTAACTACTGTTTGTATTGAGGCCTGCTGAAACAAGCTGCCAATCTAACTACTGTTTGTATTGAGGCCTGCTGAAACAAGCTGCCCATTTAACTACTGTTTCTATTGAGGCCTGCTGAAACCAGCTGCCCATCTAACTACTGTTTCTATTGAGGCCTGCTGAAACCAGCTGCCCATCTAACTACTTTTTCAGATTGAGGCCTGCTGAAACAAGCTGCCCATCTAACTACTGTTTCTAATGAGGCCTGCTGAAACAAGCTGCCCATCTAACTACTGTTTCTAATGAGGCCTGCTGAAACAAGCTGCCCATCTAACTACTGTTTCTATTGAGGCCTGCTGAAACAAGCTGCCCATCTAACTACTGTTTCTATTGAGGCCTGCTGAAATAAGCTGCCCATCTAACTACTAGTTCTATTGAGGCCTGCTGAAACAAGCTGCCCATCTAACTACTGTTTCTATTGAGGCCTGCTGAAACAAGCTGCCCATCTAACTACTGTTTCTAATGAGACCTGCTGAAACAAGCTGCCCATCTAACTACTGTTTCTAATGAGGCCTGCTGAAACAAGCTGCCCATCTAACTACTGTTTCTAATGAGGCCTGCTGAAACAAGCTGCCCATCTAACTACTGTTTCTAATGAGGCCTGCTGAAACAAGCTGCCCATCTAACTACTGTTTCGATTGGCCAGGAGGGCTGTTCCTGTCTGTACTAGATAACCAGGTATCTAATCCACTCTGGTGATTGGCCAGTAGAGCTGTTCCTGTCTGTACTAGATAACCAGGTATCTAATCCACTCTGGTGATTGGCCAGTAGGACTGTTCCTGTCTGTACTAGATAACCAGGTATCTAACCCACTCTGGTGATTGGCCAGTAGAGCTGTTCCTGTCTGTACTAGATAACCAGGTATCTAATCCACTCTGGTGATTGGCCAGTAGAGCTGTTCCTGTCTGTACTAGATAACCAGGTATCTAATCCACTCTGGTGATTGGCCAGTAGAGCTGTTCCTGTCTGTACTAGATAACCAGGTATCTAATCCACTCTGGTGATTGGCCAGTAGAGCTGTTCCTGTCTGTACTAGATAACCAGGTATCTAATCCACTCTGGTGATTGGCCAGTAGAGCTGTTCCTGTCTGTACTAGATAACCAGGTATCTAATCCACTCTGGTGATTGGCCAGGAGGGCTGTTCCTGTCTGTACTAGATAACCAGGTATCTAATCCACTCTGGTGATTGGCCAGTAGGGCTGTTCCTGTCTGTACTAGATAACCAGGTATCTAATCCACTCTGGTGATTGGCCAGTAGAGCTGTTCCTGTCTGTACTAGATAACCAGGTATCTAATCCACTCTGGTGATTGGCCAGTAGAGCTGTTCCTGTCTGTACTAGATAACCAGGTATCTAATCCACTCTGGTCAGTAGGGTTGTTCCTGTCTGTACTAGATAACCAGGTATCTAATCCACTCTGGTGATTGGCCAGTAGAGCTGTTCCTGTCTGTACTAGATAACCAGGTATCTAATCCACTCTGATGATTGGCCAGTAGGACTGTTCCTGTCTGTACTAGATAACCAGGTATCTAATCCACTCTGATGATTGGCCAGTAGGGCTGTTCCTGTCAGTACTAGATAACCAGGTATCTAATCCACTCTGGTGATTGGCCAGTAGAGCTGTTCCTCTCTGTACTAGATAACCAGGTATCTAATCCACTCTGGTGATTGGCCAGTAGAGCTGTTCCTGTCTGTACTAGATAACCAGGTATCTAATCCACTCTGGTGATTGGCCAGTAGGACTGTTCCTGTCTGTACTAGATAACCAGGTATCTAATCCACTCTGGTGATTGGCCAGTAGAGCTGTTCCTCTCTGTACTAGATAACCAGGTATCTAATCCACTCTGGTGATTGGCCAGTAGAGCTGTTCCTGTCTGTACTAGATAACCAGGTATCTAATCCACTCTGGTGATTGGCCAGTAGGACTGTTCCTGTCTGTACTAGATAACCAGGTATCTAATCCACTCTGGTGATTGGCCAGTAGAGCTGTTCCTCTCTGTACTAGATAACCAGGTATCTAATCCACTCTGGTGATTGGCCAGTAGAGCTGTTCCTGTCTGTACTAGATAACCAGGTATCTAATCCACTCTGGTGATTGGCCAGTAGGGCTGTTCCTGTCTCCTCTATACACGGAGCCACAGTGTCACCAATGAGGTTGGTGTCACGTGCAGGATTACATATTTTCCTCTTTACTGTCAACTTAATTGTGAGAGCGTTGATGGGCACTTAACCTCGACCTTTAAGATGTTGAACTGTAAAGGTCAGGCGTTAGTCAGCCGTTAGTTTGAGTGGCTCATTTACATCTGGATGGATGGGTAATGTGAGCTTAATACCTAGGAGAAAGAGGTGGAGGAGGAGGAAGGGGAGGGAGTAGAGGAGGAGGAGGTGGAGGGGGTGGAGGAGGAGGAGGAGGTGGAGGAGGAGGAATGGGAGAGGGAGGGAGTGGAGGAGGAGGAGGTGGAGGTGGAGGAGGATGAATGGGAGAGGGAGGGAGTGGAGGAGGGGGAGGAGGTGGAGGAAGGGGATAGGGAGGGAGAGGAGGAAGGGGAGGAGGAGGAGGACTGGGAGAGGGAGGGAGTGGAGGAGGGGGAGGAGGTGGAGGGGGAGGAATGGGAGAGGAGGAGGAGGGGGAGGAGGTGGAGGGGGAGGAAGGGGAGAGGGAGGGAGTGGAGGAAGGGGAGAGGGAGGGAGTGGAGGAAGGGGAGGAGGAGGAGGAATGGGAGAGGGAGAGAGAGGTGATGGAGGAGGGGGAGAGAGAGGGCAGAAGGGAGGGAGGTGGTGGAGGAGGACCAGAAGGAGCAGTGGAGAGGGAGGTGGTGGAGGAGGACCAGAAGGAGCAGGAAGAGAGGGAGGTGGTGGAGTTGGGGGAGGAGGGGAAGAGAGAGGAGAAGAGAGGAGAAGAGCAGCACTGTGAGCTCATCCTCTTTCTGCCCCATGTGGTTCACAGCGCAGTGTGGAGTGGAGGACGTTTAGCAGCAGGGCCTCTGACACTTACAGACATTTATCTTTCAACAGCAGCTCTCTTCCTGACTGGCTGGCTGGCTGGATGACTGGCTGAATGACTGACATTTATCTTTAAACAGCAGCTCTCTTCCTGACTGGCTGGCTGGCTGGATGACTGGCTGAATGACTGACATTTATCTTTCAACAGCAGCTCACTGACTGGCTGGCTGGATGACTGGCTGAATGACTGACATTTATCTTTCAACAGCAGCTCACTGACTGGCTGACTGACTGGCTGACTGGCTGACTGACTGACGGACTGACGGACTGACTGTCTGGCTGGCTGACGGACTGACTGACGGACTGACGGACTGGCTGGCTGGCTGACTGACTGGCTGGCTGGCTGACTGACTGACTGGCTGGCTGACAGACGGACTGACGGACTGACGACTGACTGGCTGGCTGGCTGGCAGACTAGCTGACTAGCTGGCTGGCTGGCTGACTGACTGGCTGACTGACTGGTTGACTGGCTGACTGACTGGCTGACTGGCTGGCTGGCTGGCTGGCTGGCTGGATAGACGGATGACTGACTGACTGGCTGGCTGGCTGGCTGGCTGTACCAGAGGAGAGGAAATGCCAGATCTGGGTTCCAATACTATTAGAGAATCTGTCAAATAGCCTCCTCAGAGTTTCCTTCAGTACGATCACCAGAATATTTATCCGTTAGTAAGTACCAGAAGATATGTCATTTTGGGACTGTTCTATTGGTAAATTGTGCCAGGCGAGCTCAATCAAGCACAGATAAATTATAGGAAATTATTTCCAAACAGTATTCAGAGCCAGCTCTGTCTGACAGCTGTAGAACACACATCTGGTCCCGCTCTCCACCAAAACCTCACACAACTCAATGGGCTTCCTGTACGGAGACAGCAGCGAGAGACATCTCCACACAGAAGACTGAAAAAGGGGACAACGTAGCATCAGATGGGTGTCCATCCTGTACCACAGCACTCAAACATCTCTACATACAGAAGGATTAGGGAACATAGGATCTGTGCCAGGTTCACCTTTTTGTATAGTGATCAAACAAGTTGCTTCTGTTGCATTTAAAGGAGGCATAACATCAGAAAACGGGTCAGAATATTTAAAGGAGGCATAAGATCAGAAAACGGGTCAGAATATTTAAAGGAGGCATAACATCAGAAAACGGGTCAGAATATTTAGAGGAGTATGAAAACACACTGCGTTGCATATACAGTCCTATACTGTACCAGTGTGGTGACAGTCAACGAGCCTAAATCCAGAGAGACATTTTGTCCGACCTAATTTTGTAAATCAAGTCAGAGGTAAAATTCCAGGATGTACATTCAGGTATCATCACGTGTTTCTCCTCTACATGATGCGTCTTGGCCCTGTCCGTTCAGGGTGGAGGGACTGCAGGCTAGATGAAAACACGGCTTGGCAGTCACAAAGATGGGACGTCTGGGAGGTTTTAAAAATCAGTCAGCGGGGGTCGGGCTCAACAGATCAGGAGTGATGTGCCAGACAGACAGGGAGGGAGGGATGGGGGGAGAGCAGGGAGGGAGGGAGGGAGGGAGAGCAGGGAGGGAGGGAGGGAGGGAGAGCAGGGAGGGGGAGGGAGAGCAGGGAGGGGGGGAGGGAGAGCAGGGAGGGGGGGAGAGAGCAGGGAGGGAGGGGGGAGAGGGAGGGGGGAGAGCAGGGAGGGAGGGGGGGGAGCAGGGAGGGAGAGCAGGGAGGAAGGGAGGGAGGAAGGGATGGGGGGAGAGCAGGGAGGGAGGGAGGGAGGGAGAGCAGGGAGGGAGGGAGGGAGGGAGAGCAGGGAGGGAGGGAGGGAGGGAGGGAGGGAGAGCAGGGAGGGGGAGGGAGAGCAGGGAGGGGGGAGGGAGAGCAGGGAGGGGGGAGAGAGCAGGGAGGGAGGGGGGGAGAGGGAGGGGGAGAGCAGGGAGGGAGGGGGGGGAGCAGGGAGGGAGAGCAGGGAGGGAGGGAGGGAGGTAGGGAGACACCAGTTCACCACAGGTACAGCAGGCTAGCACGCTACCTACAGTAACATCCATTTATTCAACCGATACTTGGGGAAGTAAAATATGTATATAATACTGTGGTGTGTAACTCTCTTTTTCCCCAACGCTGGAGGGGAGGAGACACCGCCTGCAGAACTGAACCGGGTTCAACAGATCTCTGATCTCAGAGGACATCTGCTGGCGTCCGGGTCACTGGTGTGCAGTGAAGCTGAACCAATCGCCCGAGCCCTGCCTTCCATCCAACCCTGGCATGAGCCGACGTGATTGGCTTTCCCCCTGGGGTGTCTGGGCCGAAAGCTCATCCTACGCCGCGCCTGATTCACTGTGTCACCACGGCCGGGCGCCGAGCGCATTAGGGCGGCGTTTGTCAGGAGCGTTACTGAATAATGTAGATGTGATGTACCTCGTAATGGCAGGGTCCTGAACAACGAGGCCTTTTTAAAAACAGGGTGCCACAATGGACTTGTAGAGATGAGCTTCTTTTTAAGTGGCTGTTCTCCTCAGAGGAGCCTCACGGACTGACTCAGGAGACACAGTGACAGTCAGGCTCTCCACTCAGGAGACACATCAGTGACAGTCAGGCTCTCCACTCAGGAGATACATCAGTGACAGTCAGGCTCTCCACTCAGGAGACACATCAGTGACAGTCAGGCTCTCCACTCAGGAGACACATCAGTGACAGTCAGGCTCTCCACTCAGGAGACACAGTGACAGTCAGGCTCTCCACTCAGGAGACACATCAGTGACAGTCAGGCTCTCCACTCAGGAGACACATCAGTGACAGTCCAGCTCTCCACTCAGGAGACACAGTGACAGTCAGGCTCTCCACTCAGGAGACACATCAGTGACAGTCAGGCTCTCCACTCAGGAGACACATCAGTGACAGTCAGGCTCTCCACTCAGGAGATACATCAGTGACAGTCAGGCTCTCCACTCAGGAGATACATCAGTGACAGTCAGGCTCTCCACTCAGGAGACACATCAGTGACAGTCAGGCTCTCCACTCAGGAGACACATCAGTGACAGTCAGGCTCTCCACTCAGGAGACACATCAGTGACAGTCAGGCTCTCCACTCAGGAGACACATCAGTGACAGTCAGGCTCTCCACTCAGGAGACACATCAGCGACAGTGGATGGGGAGAGGATGAGGAGGCGAAAGAGGTGGAATTCAAGAGGAGGAGGAGAACGGGAGAGAAAACCTGTCGAGAGAACATCTTCATCAACAGGTACTGAGGAAGATGATATGGAAGAGGAGAAAGCAAGCTGATTTAAGGGGATATGCAGGGGGTTCTGAAGTAAATCTACAGGTGATCATGGGGATCAAATATCAGGCCGGCGAGACAGAGAGAGAGGATGGGGAGAGAGAGAGGATGGGGAGAGAGAGAGGATGAGGAGAGAGAGAGGATGGGGAGAGAGAGACGGGGAGAGAGAGAGGATGGGGAGAGGGAGAGAGAGAGACGCAAAGAGAGAGAGAGAGAGGGGATGGGGAAAGGGAGAGAGGATGGGGAGAGGGAGAGACGCAGAGAGAGAGAGAGAGAGAGCGAGAGAGGATGGGGAGGGAGAGAGACGCAGAGAGAGAGAGACAGACAGAGAGAGGATGAGGAGAGAGAGAGAAAGTTTGCTTGCATACTGTTTTCCTTAAAGATTGCTTTTCCTTTTCAGTCTCGTGGATCAGTGTCTGGCTTTGAAAACGTGCTCATCCTCTCAAGTAGTAATAGTGATTTCTGTCTGCTACGTCTCAGACAGAGAGACACGTCTCACTGTCTTGTCTACTGAGACCCTGTGGAGACTACAGCTTATTTCACCAGACACCAGCATCTCTCTCCCTGTGTGTGTGCAGCATCTCTCTCTGTGTCTGTGTGTGCAGCATCTCTCTCTCTGTGTCTGTGTGTGCAGCATCTCTCTCTCTGTGTCTGTGTGTGCAGCATCTCTCTCTCTGTGTCTGTGTGTGCAGCATCTCTCTCTGTCTGTGTGTGCAGCATCTCTCTGTATGTGTGTGCAGCATCTCTCTGTCTGTGTGCAGCATCTCTCTCTGTATGTGTGCAGCATCTCTCTGTCTGTGTGTGCAGCATCTATCTCCCTGTCTGTGTGTGCAGCATCTCTGTGTGTGTGTGTGTGTAGGATCTCTCTGTGTGTGTGTGCAGCATCTCTCTCTGTATGTGTGTGCAGCATCTCTCTCTGTATGTGTGTGCAGCATCTCTTTCTGTGTGTGTGCAGCATCTCTCTGTCTGTGTGTGCATCATCTCTCTCTGTCTGTGTGTGCAGCATCTCTCTCTGTCTGTGTGTGCAGCATCTCTCTCTGTCTGTGTGTGCAGCATCTCTCTCTGTCTGTGTGTGCAGCATCTCTCTCTGTCTGTGTGTGCAGCATCTCTCTCTGTCTGTGTGTGCAGCATCTCTCTCTGTCTGTGTGTGCAGCATCTCTCTCTGTCTGTGTGTGCAGCATCTCTCTGTATGTGTGTGCAGCATCTCTCTCATATCTCTCTCTGTATGTCTCTCCCCCCTCTGTCCTTATCCTCTCCCCCCTCTGTCCTTATCCTCTCTCCTCCCTCTGTCCTTATCCTCTCTCCTCCCTCTGTCCTTATCCTCTCTCCTCCCTCTGTCCTTATCCTCTCTCCTCCCTCTGTCCTTATCCTCTCTCCTCCCTCTGTCCTTATCCTCTCCTCCCTCTGTCCTTATCCTCTCCTCCCTCTGTCCTTATCCTCTCCTCCCTCTGTCCTTATCCTCTCCTCCCTCTGTCCTTATCCTCTCCTCCCTCTGTTCATATCCTCTCCTCCCTCTGTTCATATCCTCTCCTCCCTCTGTCCTTATCCTCTCCTCCCTCTGTTCTTATCCTCTCCTCCCTCTGTTCATATCCTCTCCTCCCTCTGTTCATATCCTCTCCTCCCTCTGTTCATATCCTCTCCTCCCTCTGTTCTTATCCTCTCTCCTCCCTCTGTTCTTATCCTCTCCTCCCTCTGTTCTTATCCTCTCCTCCCTCTGTTCTTATCCTCTCCTCCCTCTGTTCTTATCCTCTCCTCCCTCTGTTCTTATCCTCTCCTCCCTCTGTTCTTATCCTCTCTCCTCCCTCTGTCCTTATCCTCTCTCCTCCCTCTGTCCTTATCCTCTCCTCCCTCTGTTCATATCCTCTCCTCCCTCTGTTCATATCCTCTCCTCCCTCTGTTCTTATCCTCTCTCCTCCCTCTGTTCTTATCCTCTCTCCTCCCTCTGTCCTTATCCTCTCCTCCCTCTGTCCTTATCCTCTCCTCCCTCTGTCCTTATCCTCTCCTCCCTCTGTCCTTATCCTCTCCTCCCTCTGTCCTTATCCTCTCCTCCCTCTGTCCTTATCCTCTCCTCCCTCTGTCCTTATCCTCTCCTCCCTCTGTCCTTATCCTCTCCTCCCTCTGTCCTTATCCTCTCCTCCCTCTGTCCTTATCCTCTCCTCCCTCTGTCCTTATCCTCTCCTCCCTCTGTCCTTATCCTCTCCTCCCTCTGTCCTTATCCTCTCCTCCCTCTGTTCTTATCCTCTCCTCCCTCTGTCCGTATCCTCTCCTCCATCTGTTCGTATCCTCTCCTCCCTCTGTTCGTATCCTCTACTCCCTCTGTCCTTATCCTCTCCTCCCTCTGTCCTTATCCTCTCCTCCCTCTGTCCTTATCCTCTCCTCCCTCTGTTCTAGATCTGGATGGTGGAACTCAGTCCATGTTTCACCAGAA